>NW_028324155.1:7878787-8181818 GCF_054372755.1 Phalangium opilio
TCTGAAAAAGGTCAGGGAAAATCTCTGAAAAAGGTCAGGGAAAATCTCTGAAAAAGGTCAGGGAAAATCTCTGAAAAAGGTCAGGGAAAATCTGAGAAAAAGGTCAGGGAAAATCTGAGAAAAAGGTCAGGGAAAATCTGAGAAAAAGGTCAGGGAAAATCTGAGAAAAAGGTCAGGGAAAATCTGAGAAAAAGGTCAGGGAAAATCTGAGAAAAAGGTCAGGGAAAATCTGAGAAAAAGGTCAGGGAAAATCTGAGAAAAAGGTCAGGGAAAATCTGAGAAAAAGGTCAGGGAAAATCTGAGAAAAAGGTCAGGGAAAATCTGAGAAAAAGGTCAGGGAAAATCTGAGAAAAAGGTCAGGGAAAATCTGAGAAAAAGGTCAGGGAAAATCTGAGAAAAAGGTCAGGGAAAATCTGAGAAAAAGGTCAGGGAAAATCTCTGAAAAAGGTCAGGGAAAACCTGGAAAAGTCAGGGAATTTGGTTCTGAAAATTCCGTGGCAACCCTGTAAACTAATTATAATCTTTAAAGATTGAAGTTAACTTTAATTTTATTCAATAGATGAGAACTTTACTTTGAACCATGATAGTTCATTCTTACTATCAATGGCCAATCGTGGCAAAGATACAAATGGATCACAATTTTTTATGTAAATATAAAATTTTTTTTAATCAAGAAGGAATTTTTTTAAATTTTAATTGTTTGTTTTATTGCAGAATAACTCGACCTGCATCTCATTTGGATGGGTTAGCTTTAAATTAATTAAAATCATTTGATTTAATTTAATTTAAATTAGAAGTAATTTCTAACCATTTTTTTTTTGTTTTTGTTTTTTAATTTTTTATAGTGTACATGTTGTTTTTGGACGCGTAATATCAGGTCAAGAAATAGTTTCAGAGATTGAAAATCAAAAGATTGACCAAAATAGTCGACCTTTTGTGGATGTTAATGTTTCAAACTGCGGTGAGTTGGTTTTAAAGTTGAAATCTAAGGAAAGGAAACGTAAGAAGGAAGCGGCAGCCTCATCCGAGGAAGAAGGAGAAATGACTGATGACAAGAAAAAGAAGAAGAAACACAAGAAACATTCTAAAAAATCGAAAAAAGAGAAACATGCTAAAAAAGCGGAGTATGTTTTAGCTTTTTAACTTAATTAATTAATATTTTAATTATTAATTTTATTATTTAAACCCAATAGAAATGAAGAAGTAGTAGTGAAAAAGAAGGAAGAAGATGAAACTCCAGATTGCAGTGTTCGTCCTGAAGAAATTCCTGATGTTCCTTCAAATAATTTCTTAATGAGAAGAACCGCAGTCACTAATGATGAACCACGAAGGTAACTATTACAATTTATTAATTATTTCTCTTGATATTGTTTAATTGAATTTAATTTAATTCCTAGACCTGAAGGATTTCAAAGACGCCCCAAAGTCTCAAGATCAGGCCGGAAAATTAGAGGCAGAGGCTTCATGGTATGGAACCTTTTTTTTTTTTTTTTTTACTTTTTATTTCTTTTATTTTTTTTTTATTTTTATTTTTTTTTTATTTTTTTTTTATTTATTTTTTTTTTTATTTTTTTTTTATTTATTTTTTTTTTTTATTTTTTTATTTTTTTTTTTTGTTTTTATTTTTTTTTTATTCCCAAAGTTTTAATATCTCTTAATTAATTAAGTTTAATATTTGTATTTTAAAACAGCGTTATAGAACCCCTTCTCCAACTCAAAGTCGCTCTGGAAGTGAAACTCCTCCTCATTGGAAACAAGCTCAATCTAGAGTTAGAACTCTAAAAGATCTTGAAGCTCGGAAGAATAATCCGGAGGAGGATGTAGATGAAGATCAACTAGAGGATGAAAATTATAGAGAAGGGTCCGTTTCATAGTTCCTTCTTTTACAATTAATTATAAAATTAAATTAAATTAAATAGTTCTATAATTTGCTGTGCTTTTTTTTTTTTTTTCTTTTTATTGTTTCAGGGCAACTAACGAAGGTCCAGTTGACCAAAATAGGCCAAAAAGACCTGGTCAACGTGTATTCAAGGAGGATAGAGAACACCAAGAAGATTTAGAATCTTCCGGTCGATCTAGAGACAGAAGGAGGCGTGGTGGTTACGATCGTCGTGATCGTAATAGGTTTGAGGAAAGAGATCCTGAAGAATTTGTTGGTGGAAATCGCGGTAGACATCGTAGCGGAGGTGGTGGTGGCAGACCTAATCAACAACCTTTGAGAACTAGAAATGATTATAGGTCTGAAACTCCTTCTCCTTCAAGAAGGGATCGACTTCAATCGGCTATTATCATCAGAGTTGTTAATGATAAACTTGTTAACGAACCAATTGGTAATTAATTAATTAATTGTAAAATAATTATACAGGGTGGCTTCGGTATTTGTGGCCAATAGCTTCTATGGGATAGTATTATTCCACTGAAAATAGTATGTTTCCTACCATATTGCGTTGCAGGATTGATATGTAATGCAATAGACTGCTGTAATCGAAATAATGTTTAACGTATTGTCTTCAGTTTAAAGGGAGGGTGAAGTAGAAAATCAAGTGATTTTTGTATCGATTTTTCTACTAATTATAAGGACCAGTCTGCATAGTGGAACATTCAGGAAATACCAGCTCCGAATGATTTTAAAATTCAAATTAGGTTCCGATTTTAAGGATAATTTTAAAGAAGGACTGCCGACCAATCGCGTAACGTCCCGCCTTTTTGTTAACAAAATTCTCGTGGCATGTTACGTGTTGAATGAAATTTATCACGAGATTTGATAAAATTCGCGCGCGACGTGATAATCATGGCGCGAGACACGTAACGTGCCACGAGAATTTTGTTATCAAAAAGGCAGGGCGTTACGCGATTGGTCGGCAGTCCTTGTTTAAAATTATCCTTAAAATCTGAACCTAATTTGAATTTTAAAATCATTCGGAGCTGGTATTTCCTGAATGTTTCACTATGCAGACTGGTCTTATAATTAGTAGAAAAATCGATAAAAATCACTTGATTTTCTACTTCACCCTCCCTTTAAACTGTAGGCAATACGTATTGTTAAACATTATTTTGATTACAGCAGTCTATTGCATTGCATTACATATCTATTATTATTCACCTTATCAATCCTGCAACGCAATATGGTAGGAAACATACTATTTTCAGTGGAATAATACTATCCCATAGAAGCTATTGGCCACAAATACCGAAGCCACCCTGTATATAAAAAAAAAAACTATTTTCCAACATAATTGTTTTTTTTTCTTGTAGAGTCAAAGTCGCTGGATAGAGAGAGCGCCAGTAAGTCTCATCAGGAAGAAAGGTATGGTAGAAGGCGATATAGGTCTAGCTCTCGTAGAAGCAGGTCAGAGGAAAATGAAGAACCTAGACAAAGAACAACCGCAAAGAGAGTTTTTAGGGAAGAACCCCCAGAAAGAAGACCACCGCCTAGTAATTCTGACAAACAACAACATCATTCTTACCGTAATCGGTACCCTGAAAGGGAAGTATTTCCTCCCTCTACTAGCCAGCGCTCCGCTGCTGCTGCCGCTTCTTCTTCTTCTTCTTATAATCCGGAAAGTCACGCGGAACTGGGAGCTTCACCCATGGCCATATTAGAAGCTGATAAGGATACTAATTATTTGGATTCTTCAATAATTAAAATTAAAAGTCAAAGGAAAAGTCGTCGTTCAAAGGAGGAGAAAGAAAATGGGGAATTAAGTGACCATTCAACCGGTAGTCAAGAACCACCCGTACCAGGCATGGAACAACAACAACAACAACCCTCCAGCCCTATCAATAGAGCCTATAATCCAACTGGTCCTTCTCCGATTAAACAATCAACTTCATCCTCTCGCGTTTCTGCAACTTCTTTGAAAAATGTTGAAGTTAAATTATTATCTAATAATAGTAGTAACAAACTTCCTCCATACGAAGCGCCGCCACCCAAAATTGATTTGAAATCCCTTTTGCCTACAAAAAACCCTTCTAAGTTTGACCATCATCGTTTAATGATGTTAAATCCTGAAAATAATCAACCTCCCATCCCTGGTTTTGATAATATACCACCACCACCACCCTCATCCTCTTTTCAGTCCTCCAATATCCCTAAACCTCCTCATCATTCTTCGTCTTCGTCCTCCTCGCATACTTCCTTAACCCACGGATTAACTATTCCCATTCCCGGTTTGGAACCCCCAGGGACTTCAATTAGATCAATTGATCCGCCTCCCTTGATGACTGGTTTATATCAACCCTTGGTAACCGGTTCTTTAAACCCCCCAATTCCCGGAATGGGTCTTATAAACCCACCCCCGCCTCAGCAACAAGCTGTATCTTCCTCGACATTCGCCATGGCCGCGACTTACTCTCTTCCCCCTGTTAAAACGCCAATCACTTCGTTTGGTACTACTAAAGTCAAACTTGATGATAAACCCAAAGTAACGGAAAGAACTTCGCGGTTTGATCAAGGTCCCCCCTTAGCTACCACCATCACCGCCGCCACCGGGATTGTTCCAGAGTATGAAGAAGAGGAGGATGAACCCCCGCCACCGGGGACAACTACACCCGACCCCATTTTGAAGATGCCTGATATTTCCAGCATAGAATTGCCGCCCCAAAAACCTCCAGAGACAAAAGTTACCGATACTAAAGCCCCCAAGATACAAGAGGTGCAAAAACAAGATACAGTAAGTATTGTTTTATGTCCTTGGAATCCTGATTTGCGCGTACTTTACCCCAGATTTGCGCGTACTTTACCCCAGATTTGAGCGTACTTTACCGCAGATTTGCGCGTGCTTTATCCCAGATTTGAGCGTGCTTTATCCCAGATTTGAGCGTGCTTTACCCCAGATTTGAGCGTACTTTACCCCAGATTTGCGCGTACTTTACCCCAGATTTGCGCGTACTTTACCCCAGATTTGAGCGTACTTTACCCCAGATTTGAGCGTACTTTACCCCAGATTTGAGCGTACTTTACCCCAGATTTGAGCGTACTTTACCCCAGATTTGAGCGTACTTTACCCCGGATTTGAGCGTACTTTACCCCGGATTTGAGCGTACTTTACCCCAGATTTGAGCGTACTTTACCCCAGATTTGAGCGTACTTTACCCCAGATTTGAGCGTACTTTACCCCAGATTTGAGCGTACTTTACCCCAGATTTGAGCGTACTTTACCCCAGATTTGAGCGTACTTTACCCCAGATTTGAGCGTACTTTACCCCAGATTTGCGCGTACTTTACCCCTGATTTGCGCGTACTTTACCCCTGATTTGCGCGTACTTTACCCCTGATTTGCGCGTACTTTACCCCTGATTTGCGCGTACTTTACCCCTGATTTGCCCGTACTTTACCCCTGATTTGCCCGTACTTTACCCCTGATTTGCCCGTACTTTACCCCTGATTTGCCCGTACTTTACCCCTGATTTGCCCGTACTTTACCCCTGATTTGCCCGTACTTTACCCCTGATTTGCCCGTACTTTACCCCTGATTTGCCCGTACTTTACCCCTGATTTGCCCGTACTTTACCCCTGATTTGCCCGTACTTTACCCCTGATTTGCCCGTACTTTACCCCTGATTTGCCCGTACTTTACCCCTGATTTGCCCGTACTTTACCCCTGATTTGCCCGTACTTTACCCCTGATTTGCCCGTACTTTACCCCTGATTTGCCCGTACTTTACCCCTGATTTGCCCGTACTTTACCCCTGATTTGCCCGTACTTTACCCCTGATTTGCCCGTGCTTTACCCCAGATTTGCCCGTACTTTACCCCAGATTTGCGCGTACGTGACCCCCTTATAATGGAAGACAACTGTTTCATGTGATATATTTCTTTTAATTTCGTTTATAGAAACAGCCAGAAGTGGTTAAATCAACTAGCCCAGTTAAAGAACGGTAAGTTTAATGTTTCTAAGCCCCCATCCCCATCCCCCACGAAAAATGTGGTTTCACAGCCGTATTTGGCTGCAACGATGACTTTTAACTCTCATTTTAGGCCACCCCCGAAATCAAGCAAAGATAAGAGCAAATCTAGAAGCAGATCTAGATCAAAATCGCGCGGCGGCGGCGGCAATCGTAGAGGACGTTATTCAAGGTCACGTTCTCGCTCTAATAGCAGAAGACGCGGTAGCCCTGATAGAAGGTGGAGGGGTAGACCCTCGCCATTCAGAGGTAGGCGAGATTATAGATCCAGGGGCCAATGGGAAAGATGGAGACCGCGTCGAAGAAGTAACAGCATAGACAGACGTCGAAGTAGAAGCAGAAAGGGATCTTCCAGGAGCAGAAGTAGATCCAGAAATAGGTTCAGACGATCCTCCCCCGCTAGACGAGATTCTCCGAGGAGAGGAGCCGGAAGGAAACGTTCGAGGTCAAGATCGAGGTCTAATTCAAGGGGTGGCCGAAATAGAGGAAGGCGCTCATCCAGAGATAGCAGTTCGTCGCGTAGCCGAAGCCGAAGTGGAACCCGGAAGAAATCTGGAAAATCCAGGTCAAGGAGTTCCTCTTCGTCATCATCGTCTTGAGGTCAGCTTTGAATGTCCTTAATCTTCATTTTTTTTTATATAGTAAACGTCTTTAAGGTCTACTTTACACTGCCCCCCCCCCCCCCAAAAAAAAGAATTTCACGGTTTTAGATGTGATTAGGCTTAGGTATTACTATTTTGTTGTAACCTATTTGTAACACACTTTTTACTCTTATCTATTCTTCCGTAGTTTTAAGTTCGATGAAAAATATTCTATGTTGGTGACCCTTAGTGACTAACAAATAATTAAAACGAAAAATTGGTCCTTGAGAATTATAATCTTTCAGGCACTCTAAATGATGGTTTTTTTCTCTCCAATATATATAATATTTGGCCCACCCCCATTCTAAGCTTCTTAGATATCATTCCGCGTATCAATGTAACCATTTTTCAAATTTCAATTAAAAATTCATAAGCTAGATGATTACGTAGCCTTTATTTTATTCCGCAAAGGCTTAAAGGGAGGGTGAAGTAGAAAATCAAGTGGTTTTTTATCGATTCTTCTACTAATTATAAGACCAGTCTGCATGGTGAAACATTCAGGAAATACTTCCGAATGATTTTAAAATTCAAATTAGGTTCAGATTTTAAGGATAATTTCAAAGAAGGACCTCCGACCAATCGCGTAACGCCCTGCCTTTTTGTTAACAATATTCTCGTGGCACGCTCCGTGTCTCGCGCCACGATCGTCACGTCGCGCGCCTAATTTTATCAAATCTCGTGATAAATTTCATTCAACACGGAACGTGCCACGAGAATTTTGTTAATAAAAAGGCAGGGCGTTACGCGATTGGTCGGAGGTCCTTCTTTAAAATTATCCTTAAAATCTGAACCTAATTTGAATTTTAAAATCATTTGGAAGTATTTTCTGAATGTCTCACTATGCAGACTGGTCTTGTAATTAGTAGAAGAATCGATAAAAAATCACTTGATTTTCCACTTCACCCTCCCTTTAACTTGCGTAGTTTATAATTGCACCAAAATTAATTAAATTTAACCACGTGTTTGTAGTTTAACGTAAAGACTCGCAACCATGTTAATTAATTTGAGTGACAATTTCAATAAAACAACCTTCACCCTTCGTTTAATTAAATGAAAATTAATCCAAATTAACAATTAATGAAATTACACAAAGTCTTAGTATAAAAAGAGATGATATACCTAACTTAAAGATTTTAAAGTTTAATGGCGAATGTATTAACGTTGGTTAGTTTTCTCCTCATCATTCTCATTGGTCGAAATCCAGATTCGAATCTTATCCCAGATATGGTCTCGTTTTCCTCGTTGCTTGAAGCGACTGACGCCGAAAATGGTGGTAACTTGATAGGATAGGGACTAGTGGGTTGAGTCGCGATTGGGTAAATGGCCGGTTTCCATACTCTTTGGAAAGGAGGGTATTGATTCATTGGTCTAAAACCTCTACTGGTACCCAATACAGTGTGGTTTACCGATAAAGGAACCGAGTAAATCGGGTGATCATTTGTAACGTTCTCGGAGGTGATTGAACGCGGCGGCGGCGGTTGTTTTGAAGTTGTAGACGGTTCCACGTAAGGTTGACTCTTAATCGGGAGGTAGGCTTGTACATCGGGCGCGGAATACTGGTTAGGTTGACTGTTAAGTAACATTGCTGATAAAACCATGGCTTCCCCGCGGTTTTGACCTTTTTCAACTCGGATAACGGTGGCCGATTGAGGAGGATGAAGGTCGGATAGTTTAGTCGGACGCGTTTCGTGACCTTCGTGTAAATCTTCCTCGGGTGGTAGATAGGATCTAGGAGGGTTTGTCGCCGGTTGCATTACCTCTTGAATCATCTCCCAAATTGGATCAGTTGAAGTATTAACATCCTCGGCTTCTTTAACGGATTCCGATTCAACTGAGGCGCTGTAGGCAACGGGATCAATAGCCGCTTTTCGCGTAGTTGTCTCAAATGGAACAGGGTCAACCGCGGCGGGGACAGAGAAAGGTCCCGGTACCGGCGGTGGTAACTGGCCTTCATCGACGCGAATATTGGTAGCGTTGCTCCCATCTACTTGGGAACCACCGTGACGGTGATGTTGATGATTATAGTCTAAGTAACACCACGGTTTCAGTTTGCCAAATGGGTACCCACCTAAAAGTCCCGGTATGAAGCTGTGTTTGAATGGCATCAAAACGGGAGTGTATCTATTCTGCGTATTAAACGGATCGAAACTCGGTTCGAAGATGTTCAAAGGGCGCGATGGTCGCCAGGATTTTTTCGGTTCAAGTTCGTCATTGGGACGTGAGAAAATTCCCCCGGAATTAGTGTAAACTTCAACATGGTCATCTTTAATGGTACTTGTCGAGTTTTCCTCAACTGGTTCAGGGTTTCGTCCTTGTAAGTCCGGGATACGAACTTGCGTCGGGGGGACGGTTGTGACGGGTCTTGGACGGCTATACCCGAACCAATTGATAAACCAATCTGGTAGAAAGAAACCCTGACATCCGGGACACCATAGTAAGAGAAATATCAACAGGACGCACAAAATTGGACGCTGGAAATTGAACGTTTTTACAATATATACCAAAAAAGATAAAACCTATTTTCTTATACCATCTTTCCCCTTAATTTTGAAGAGCGTCTTACGGATTGAACCTCGGTCTCTTTAATGAACGGCGGGAGAGAGTATGAAATATGTTTACTACAATCTTACGAACGATTCCCTCCTCAACCTTAATGGTTCTTTGGGGGTATAATCCCCCGTCAGACAGGTTACGACCTGCCGGCCCCCATTTCTAAGTGGCTATTGGTATTTTTAAGGCAGACTCTCTAATTTACTGACGGGGTAGACTGGTCACTGACCCCCAAAATTTGTTATTGACGGCCAAGAGAGAATGTTTTAAGTAATCTATGGGTCAAGGGCGGGCGCCTATTATTGCCTTACATTATAAAATATACCCTGAACCTCATTCTTCTCCCCTGTTGTTCAACTTATTCGCGTTAATACGCGTCAAGGTAAGTTATAAGTCGTTCAAACCGGAGAGAACCAGCGCCTATTAACTTTCCCCTTCAATAATCCGCGTAAGTCGAACAAACGTGCTACCCCATATCAGGAGATAAGTCGCCTCAGGCGTAAAAAGTGAAAATTCCTTCAGACGGCGTTGAGATATGTAAATGAAATTGTTTTTCATTTATTTCTAGTTTAGGAAACAAATAATTTTGAGTCGATAACGAGACCGCTATAATGTTTAATTGTTGACGTACGGGTTTTAATTTATAAAGGAAACAATGCGTGGGTGGAATTTTATTTTTATTTTGAAAGGAAATACGACTTGTCATTTCTTTTGGCAAACGATCAGAGAACGTGATCTCTTACGCCGAATTAGTTTCGACTCTTTTCTTTCTTTAGGTTCTTAACATCTAACGTGCCGTATTCTTATATATTTATTTATTTTATCAGATTAGACAAGGCTAACAAACGATAAAGTAAAGAAAATTCAATTGCGAAACGAGTTTCCTTAACATTTTTTTCGCGAATTGAGTGTTTTAAACCCTTAGAATCTCGCAGATATTTCAAAAGCAGGCGCGATGAAGTATTCGCTCTCTAGCGTACTTGTAGCCCTGTACCTTGTTCTCCCGGGTTTTGCGGTTGATATCGGTAATATATCCGCTGAAATTAACTCGGAATCTTGCCAAGAAAATGGTAGTTGCCTTTCGTATAGAGGTAGGATAATAAAATAAATTTTAGTGGCTTAATTTTCCCCATAATTCTAAACTCGTCTATGACCACTTTGAGTTGGCGTAGAAGAAGACGGTAGTAGAGTTGACCTTCGACCAGCTTTGGTTCACGGTCAGGAATGGCTACTGACCAACGTGAGGGAGAATGGTGGATGGGGTTTATCTACGCATCGTGTAGTGACCACTCTAGGGTTGACCGCGTCTAATCACGTATTACATGAGGGGAAATTGAAGTTGCATTTGAAAGAAATGGAATTACAAATAGCATTAGCACTTGCGCGGTATTAATTTTACGGATATGATTAAAGTATGCGAGTTTTTAACAAAGCGACACTTCTATAGAAACGAAAAACAGCATTTGTCGCTATACATCAACGCCTTACTATCAATTTGCGAAAATCCCCGAGATTTCCACGGGTTTGACTTGGTGTCCAAACTTTTGGAATACGCTAAAGAAGGTCGTTTTGTTTCGGAGTACGAAAAAGCTTTAGTTCATTTAGCATTATGCAACGCTGGCGTACACGCGAATTCGACGGGGCACAAACGTATCATTACGAGGGTTCATAAATATTCCAAGAAAGATGACGCCATTTCAGGTATTGGTGCCGCCAGCGATACGGTAATCTTGGTATTCATTTGACTACCAAATCTTCCATCAATTTAGATACTTCGGTCATGCATACATTAGCCTTAATTTGCTTCTCAAAGCACGATGAGCGTGGCTCAGAATTGTACGAAAAACGCGTCAAAAAAGCCATACAGATTCTAAAATCCAAACAAAATGAATTGGATGGTAGCTTCGGTAATTTGTACACGTCATCCTTGGTCGTACAGGTTCGTCTACAACTAAGGTAATTGTCTCCTTGAAGTAACAGGGACACTCTTTAGGTAATGAATGCGGCGCAAACGGATGACATAGGTTGGAACGCGACATTGGCTAGAGAATTTATATTGTCGCATCAAAAGGATGATGGTTCATTCCAGTCTTATACCGCGGCTTCCTTCGCTTTACTAGCTTTAGATGGAAAGAGTTTAATCATCAATATTGGTTCTTGCGAGGCCCCTCATGAAGATGTAGTTCTTACCCTACCTAAAAGTACATAAATCCTTGAAACAAACTGAATGGAAAGGAATATTCTCAATTTAGGGATTGTTTTAAGGCACGCCGGATGAGGAGGAATTTCATCTTCCAGACAACGAGATTGATAAGGATATTGAAACGGAAGTAGTAAAACTTGAATCTATCCCAGTTGTACACAAAAAGGTCGAAATCATCTTTGTGGATTTAGTAAGGATCGTGGGGAATGTAACTTTGGCGGTCACGGAAACGGTTAAAAATGGTACTTCCCTCTACGATATTTTGGCCAATTGCAAGTCATTCCAGTAAGGGATAAGTACGAACGCAACCCGGTTGGATTTATAAGTCCGTCAACAATTTGTTTCAGTTGCGGTTTTAAGGAAACGACTTTCGGTACTATGCTAACTTCAGTAGATAATCTACTTCAAAATGCTGATGAAAAAGCGTACTGGGCTATTTTGAAAAGGAGTGTAAATTCAGTTAGGCCTAGTACGTTTAAGGATGAATTTTTAACCTTAGGTAAGTCCCTTTTTCGCATTGAATAAAATGAGTTCACGAAAAAGGTTAATTTTTGATTAGGTGTCAAAGAATTTTATCCGAAAGATGCGGATATCATTGTTTTAAAATACGTGAAATACGAATAAATATATTTTTTTAAGAAAAACCAATATCAAAATTCTTCAGCCTCGAATATGTCTGTTTAAATTTTGCGTCTTTTATCTTCCATTAAATGATTGGTCTACTTCAGCCAATGAAATTACAGTTTCAATCACGAGGGTCATACATTTCATTTGCGTCATTGTGACGTCACAGATAAGGAAAACGCAGCAGCGTTTAGGGTTAGCTTTGTTCGGTGGATGACATTTCAAGGATTTCGGGAGATTTTTGGCGAAAGAATTTGAAATTAATTAAGTATAATCATTCGTTAAGAACAAAAAGGTTTGCTTAAATGATATCGTGAAGTGTTACAATGAGTAATAGTCATCACTTTTGCACATCTCCAAAATCTGACGTTTGTCATATTGATAGGTATTAATCTGATTGCACCTTTTTAAGTTAACACGTTGTTACTAATTATTTATAAATATAATAATATTTATTAATATTATCATTTTTTAAATAGTTTATCGCGAGACTTGGGTCATCTTTATCTGAACAACGATTACAGCGATTTAAAACTCGTTGTGGAAGGTAAGTCAAAAATATTCTTATCAATTATTCTTATAAATGATGTACTGAAATTAAGTTAATTAATAGGCAAAGAAATTGCTAGTCATAAGATTGTCTTAGCGGCCAGGTTAGTTGGGTTAATTTTTTATAAGGAAGCCAGTTTCGTTTTCTAATTTAACTATTAATTAATTTCATATAGGAGTGAGTATTTTAGGGCTCTCCTCTACGGAGGCATGAGGGAGGCTTCTCAGGATACAATACGTTTAGAAGGCCTGAATTTACCCGCCTTTGAAGTTCTTCTGAAGTATATTTATTGCGGAAAGATAGCTCTCGCGGATTTCAGGGAAGATCAAATCCTAGAAATATTAGGATTAGCCAATCAATACGGGTTCATAGAATTGGAAGAGTCAATTTCCGACTTTTTAAAAGGCATATTGAACATAAGAAATGTCTGCATAATTTACAACAAAGCCACGCTGTATCATCTTGATTCTCTGGCTGAAGTCTGCTGTGGTTTTGTCGATAGACACGCCCTAGACATACTTCACCACGATTCATTTTTGAATCTCTCCGCGGTAGCTTTACAAGCTATGATCAGGAGGGATTCTTTTTGCGCTCAAGAGGTTGATATCTTTCGAGCGGTTGTTAACTGGGCTCAAAGAAATCCGGCTGAACCCCTGGATGATATTTTGAGTGCCATACGTTTTCCTTTAATGACCTATCCTGACTTACTGAAAGTAGTCAGGCCTACCAATCTGGTCAGTCCCGATGCCATATTAGACGCCATTGAAGCCAAAATAGAAAGCAAGGATTCTGACCTAAAATACCGCGGATATTTGATGCCTGAAGAGAATGTGGCGTCTTTAAAACACAATACCCAAGTCTTATTGGGAGAAATGAAACACGCCCTTTTGGATGGCGACGTTAATAGCTACGACATGGAAAGAGGCTTCACCAGGCATACCATAGACGAATGCAACCCTCAGGGAATTTTAGTCAAGCTGGGAGTACCGGCCATTTTAAATCACATGAAGTTATTACTTTGGGATAGAGATATAAGATCGTATTCTTATTACATCGAGGTTTCCGTTGATCAAAAAGATTGGGTCAAAGTTATAGATCATTCAAAGTACCTTTGCCGGAGTTGGCAAAACCTTTACTTTGAACCGAGAGTCGTAAAGTACATTAGAATCGTCGGGACACACAATACCGTCAATAAAGTTTTCCACGTGGTAGCCTTCGAATGCATGTATACTAATAAACCATTCAAGCTGGAAAGGGGCTTGATCGTTCCTAGTCAAAACGTAGCCACCAGTCCCAATTGCGCCTGCGTCATTGAAGGCGTCAGTCGCAGTAGAAGTGCCCTGATAAATGGAGATATTGAAAACTACGATTGGGATTCGGGTTACACTTGCCATCAATTGGGTTCCGGCGCCATTGTTATTCAACTGGCGCAACCTTATCTAATATCGTCCGCGAGATTATTGCTATGGGATTGCGACGATAGAAGCTACAGTTATTACGTAGAAGTTTCGGTTGATCAACAAGTTTGGCACATGGTCGTCGATAAACAAGAGGAGCAATGCAAATCGTGGCAAATTGTTACATTCCCCCAACAACCCGTTGTCTTTATTAGAATCGTCGGAACCCATAATACCGCTAACGAAGTTTTTCATTGCGTTCACTTTGAGTGCCCCGCGCAAACTCAAATTTCCCAAGATTCTGGTGGTAATTCAACATCCAGAGAAGTCGAACCTTTTAAATCCAAAGCCATCGACGTCTAAAATTCTTTAGGGAAGATTTCCTTTATCGTCTAACGTAAAAGATATCAATCATATTGTAAATTTTTAATTTTAATATTTTTAAAAATAACTATTTTTTAAATGGTTAAAATCGTGTAACTTCCCACCTTTGGCCCCCTTTGACAAATGAAATAATAAAAACAACCCCCCACACACAGAGTTCTCGTTAAATCTTATAGAAATAATGTTAATAAAACGTAACCTTTTATAGAAAAGTGTTGCGAAAAATAATAGGGAAAAAAAACAACTACTTAAAACACTAGTTTTTGAATTCCCGCCCCCCAAATATGCGGGAATAAATTAAAATATTCTTTAATGTAATAATAATTAATAGAGTGGTCTAGTAATTGTAGCTAATAAAAAAAGTGTATATAGTCTTAGATTTGAGAATTGCTCAATCAAATAAAAAGTATGATTCGGCAAGTTTCAACTTTGTTTGTTTGGGTTAATTGATAACATTAGTCCAACAACAGTAAAGGCAGAAGTATATAATACTTCTCTTCGAGAGAAGTGTACAAGCACAAAGCGGGGTAAGTGTAACGTCACTCTTCCCAACTTCGGAACTTTTAGAGCAAGGTTACTAAAACGAATCACATGCGCGATAAATAGTTCCCTCATCATTACTCTATTAGCGTTGAAATTTTTGGCAAGACGCGCTTGTGCATTTTTGTCCCACGTCAAGACAATCAAGGTTTGTGGGATGATTGCTGGGGATTTAATGCCAAACAATTATAGAATTCACCTTACGGTGCGATGCCCATTTGTAGTTTGATGAGCGGGAAAGCAAACTAAAAGGGGTTCCTCGCCTGGGAAGAATGACGTTACATAACTAAAGCATTAAGAGGATACAGAGTATCATCCTTCTTCTATTATCCCCTTCTGGTAAAGGTAAGTGTCTATTCATTTTAGATTTTCTAAATAGCCGAGATCTACCGGGTCTACGATGTTGTAATTTACGCAGTTCGTCTCCGGTAATACTACTCCATTGTGGCAGCTTTCGTAGTATTATTAATCAATGAAAACTGCGTAAGTTACGTAAGGTAATCAATGTCACTTTAAAGATGGCTGAAAAGTGAGAAAGGCCGATCGATTTTGTTTACTACTTTTTAGTTAAATTTATAAGTGTTAATTATGTCTTACACCGAATTGGAACAAGGGTACCAAGATTTAAGACAATCCAGGCCAGTTTTTTATATCGATGAAGATGAATATATATTATACCGAATGGATAAAGTACGTAAAATACCTTGGTTGTCCTCGATATAAACACTTTAGGCCTTTGCTAAATGGCTTCTTTTTGGTTTGGATGGACTTTTTTGGGACAAATGGTATAGGTCGTGACCTTGTCAACCTAGCTGTCCACCAAGGGCATATTGTTTTTGCTTTGGTTTATTTGTTTTTATCAAAAAAAAAATGTCATTCTTTTTTACAGACTGCGTAGACATTGTTCGCATCAGCCCTTTTACGCTAATATTGCGTGATTGTATCCACCCAATTTTTTTCCCGAGAGCGCACATTTCTATCTTTCACAGTCCAGTTTCAATTTTTCTTTTCAAATGGTAGGCCTACTAGTCTATTTTTCTTTGGTTTTTATTGGTTTTATAGTTAATAAGGGGGTTTAATGTTGCCAAGCCAATGCCAAGATTGTTAAATCTTTGACAATAAACGCTTGATTTTTTAGTTATTGTTATTTTACAAACTTGTATCATGGATAAACAATGCGCGTGCGGAAATTTGTTTTCACGCTATAGGATAGGCAACTCCCTATCTCGAACGACAGCTTATTCTGTATATACTTTGTTACAACATCGGTTGTCAGCACGCGCAAAGCTAGGTTTCTATGTAATCTAGCTTTGCGCGTGCTGACAAGAGACAAAAAACTTCAGGATCTTCAGGATTTAAAATCAGTTTAAAATATCCTGAAGTTTTTTGTCTCTTGACAGCACGCGCAAGGCTAGGTTACATAGAGACCTAGCTTTGCGCGTGCTGACAACCGATGTTGTAACGGAGTATATACAGAATATGCCGTCGCTCGAGATAGGGAGTTGCCTATCCTGTAGAGTGAAAACAAATTTCCTCACGCGCATTCTTTATCCATGCTTGTATCGTAGGATTTTGAGTGTAAGAGCTCCACAGACGAAGATGAGGAGCTATCCGAAGGCAAACAAGTCGTTGTTGGTATTTGCGCCATGGCTAAAAAGTCTCAATCAAAACCCATGAAGGAGATATTGGTTCGATTGGAAGAATTTGAGTACATCAAAACAATAGTCTTCTCAGAGGAAGTAATTTTAAATGTAATAAACTTTTCTCCGATGATTAAACCAGTTCAGATGGTTCCTGCAGTTGCAAAGTCATTTGCAGTTAGAGAAAGACTGGTTCATTTCGAAATATAATCAATTTTTCCATAATTATAATTAATGAATAACCACTCTTTTTCATAAGAAACTCACTCAAATATATATATATAGCATACCCAGTTGCCGAGGGGCTAATCACTCTTGCAAAAAATTAAAATTTTTGTTCATTAAAATTATTGCAACTGGGTATAATGCATTGTATCAAGTAATTTAGTTTAGCTTCAACCCAAGATAGAAAATCTCATTAATCAAAACAATAAATGAGATTTTTTAGCATTAATTATATATCTTAGATTTAATTATTTCTCGATCCCCGGTCATTTTTCTTAAAAAAGGAACCAGTTGAAAAATGGCCTCTATGCGATTGTTTGATATCCTTCCATTCCCGAGGGTTTCCCTTGGAGAAAGCCATTCAATACGCAAACTTAAGGCAACCCTTTATAATTAATGACTTGTATATGCAGTTTGATATTCAAGATAGGTAAATTAACCTTTCCTAATTAGGCCTAAAAGAGCTGGGTTTTGATGGTTTCTAAAATAAATCTTTAATGCGCAGGAGAAAGGTTTATAGTATTCTCGAAGGTGCTGGTATAGAGCTTCCAAGATACGCGGTTTTAGATAGAGATTCCGCGGAATCAGTTGGTAATTAACGAGCCATTCTTATTTTCTAATTAATAATTATTGTCAGGGTTCATACAAATCCTGGAGAACTTGGAAATGTCAGGGAAATAAATTTTCCGCAAAAAATTCAGGGAAATTTGGGGGCTTGTTGTCTATAAGGGATTTCTCCAAATTTCGGGCAAATACATGGAACAAAATCTGGAAAATCGGTTTCCCAAATGTTGTACGAACCCTGATTGCGAGGGGCTAATCACTGTCAGATAAACTGTACACCGATTGCGTGTAATAATTTTAGCACTGTTGAGGGCAGGACTTTAAAAGATTACGCGTAATCACTTAAGTACTATAGCCGTCTGCACCTATAGAGTAGTGTCAGTACTACGTATGCAAACGTCATACTCATATCCTTCTATCTCTTAGCTCAGTGTCATCCCCCCTTCTAGGCGCGTACAGTTACAGTATGATCTCCTCTTTCAAGAGCGCGCCTAGAGGTAGCGAAGGGATACACAGTGTACACCCCCTCTCTAACGTTTTTAAGTTTATTACACACTGAGTGAGCGGCCCCTCGCCCGATTGCACCCCGATCGCGTAGTTTGAAAACTAACGAATATATTCTTATGGTACACGTTAGAACACGAGTTGGTTGAAGGGGAAGATCACGTTGAAGTCAACGGAGTTATTTTTAATAAGCCTTTTGTTGAGAAGCCAATCTCGGCGGAGGATCATAACATTTTTATTTATTATCCCACGTCAGCCGGTGGAGGCAGTCAAAGGCTTTTTAGAAAGATAGGCAGTCGAAGTAGCGTTTACTCGCCAGAAAGTAGAGTAAGGAAAACAGGGTCTTATATTTACGAAGAATTTATGCCCACCGATGGAACCGATGTCAAAGTTTACACGGTGGGACCCGATTACGCCCACGCCGAAGCCAGAAAATCACCGGCTTTGGATGGAAAAGTTGAAAGAGATAAAGAAGGAAAAGAAATTAGATATCCCGTTATTTTAAGTAATACTGAGAAGTTCATAGCTCGGAAAGTTTGTTTAGCATTTCGAGTGAGTCCTATTAGTAGTAATTAAACCTAGGGGGAGGCTTATCCGCTAATTAACTTAATTAATATACGTTAATTAATTAGCAAACTGTTTGCGGGTTTGATCTTCTCAGAGCTAACGGAAAGTCTTACGTTTGCGACGTTAATGGATTTAGTTTTGTAAAAAATTCTATGAAATATTACGATGATTGCGCCAAAATTTTAGGGTAATTACTCCTTTTTAATTACCCTATAGGGAGCTAACAGTTCTGACCCTGAAACGTTACACCCTTCTATCTCTTACTGGAGTTTTATCCCCCCCCCTAACGGTTGGAAACAGTATAGAGTGGTGTCAGAAGCGCCGGTGTGACGTCACCCATGCTGTTTTCCCATAAAGAAAAAACGGTAACTGTCATGGCCGCCCATTGCTAAAGGCAGACTCGTGACGTTTAACCTTGGATCTGACGTCACAACTGACAGCACTCTATTCTACGCGCAAAAATGCCAACCAGAGAGGGGCTGCGTGACGTCAGATTTTCTCTTCCCCCTAGCCAGTTTTTAGCTCCCTATAGAGCTACCTCAGACGCTTTAGTGTGACGTCACCCATGGGGTACAAAAGCGGTACCAAACCTGGCCGACCACTAAATAAGCACTGACGTCACAACTGAGATAGCTCTATTCAAAGCTATGGCGTATTTAAATTTAATTCCAATTAAATTATAATTAGGAATATGATTCTACGGGAACTCGCGCCCCAACTTCATATTCCTTGGTCAGTGCCTTTTCAATTAGATGATCCCCCGATAGTCCCCACAACATTTGGAAAAATGTAATTAATTAAAATCAAAGCTCTACACCGCGTAATTTAATTTAATTAGAATTAGAATTAAACTAGTTCTAATTAAAATTAGGATGGAACTTCGATGCGTCGTGGCTATAATTCGTCACGGTGATCGAACTCCCAAACAAAAAATGAAGATGGAAGTGAAACATCCTAAGTAATTATAATTAAAACTTAACCGAGTTTGAGGGGAATGAGCGAATCGTTGAAAGGACCCCCCCCGGAATTAAATTAAAGTTATGTTTATTTAAATTGAAAATTTCTGGAGGGGTCTATTAAAGGGAGGGTGAAGTAGAAAATCAAGTGATTTTTTATCGATTTTTCTACTAATTATAAGACCAGTCTGCATAGTGGAACATTCAGGAAATACCAGCTCCGAATGATTTTAAAATTCAAATTAGGTTCAGATTTTAAGGATAATTTTAAACAAGGACTGCCGACCAATCACGCAACGCCCTGCCTTTTTATTAACAAAATTCTCGTGGCACGCGCCATGCCTAAAGAAATTTATCACGAGATTTGATAAAATTCGCGCGAGGCATGGAACGTGCCACGAGAATTTTGTTAACAAAAAGGCAGGGCGTTACGCGATTGGTCGGCAGTCCTTGTTTAAAATTATCCTTAAAATCTGAACCTAATTTGAATTTTAAAATCATTCGGAACTGGTATTTCCTGAATGCTGGTCTTATAATTAGTAGAAGAATCGATAAAAAATCACTTGATTTTCTACTTCACCCTCCCTTTAAAAGGGCCTTTCCGTATTCGCTCAATCTGAACCGTATCAAATCATTATAAGGTTTTGAAAATTAGCCTTTCGTTCTTAAGGTTTTTCGAGATCTTTGATAAATACGGTGGCTTCAAAGATGGCCACATTAAATTGAAAAAACCCAAACAATTGCAGGTATTACGCCAAATTCGCGTTATAATCTTAATTAATTAAATTAATTAATTATTGTTATTTTCTTTGATTAAAAAGGAAATATTAGACGTTTCTCGCTTCTTACTGAACGAAATCGAACAAAAACCCGATTTAGAAATTGAGGAAAACAAAGCTAAACTTGAACAACTTAAAGCCGTCTTAGAAATGTAAGTTTAAACCCTTTTTTTTTTAAATTAACTCTTATTAAAATAGTTTGTTTGCGTTTATCGTTAACATATCAACATCAATCAATCAATCAATGTAGTTGCGCTCCTTGCATTATTCATTGCCAGAATTACTTAATAATATTGCAGTTTATTGCGCAATGTTTTGGGAATTATTGTTAGGGTTAGGGATAGCGCCGCCGCGAAAGAATTCAGGGAAAATGAAATTTACTTACCTTAACACCTTCCCCGAGTAAGTCAATTTAGTCAGGTCAGGAACTCTTTGAAAAATGATTTGAAATGCGAAAAAAATGGATCCTAACCCCTTTTGCAAATATATTGGGCCGCGTCTTGGTGGCGTCTTTAGGTCAGACAAACACGTGACACTTGTTTGATTCCCTCTCTGAAACGCTAGAGCAAGTAGATAGAGATGTTAAAGGCTTTGTTGGGACCGTGGGACAAAGGGAAAGGACTTCTTCCACTAAAAGAGCTTAGGGGGTTGGAGGGGGAGGGTGAAAAGGAGTTAGAGAGTTTAAAGAACAGCGGCAACAACCTCTCTTGTGGCCCGGGGCAGGGGATCACCGGGGTAAGGGGCTTTTAGAATTTTCTTCGTCCTTCGTTTCGTACTTGGTAGCGACATGGAACCATATCGAGACCCCCCCCCCCCCAAGTTATTTTGGGGTTGTAAACGAGCGAGGGTGGGGGAGGGATGGTTAAACTCGCTAAAAGGTGGTTGTTTTGACAAGTTCTTGGAAAAAGTATTTCATTTCGTTGCGAAATCGCGACCACGTGTTTTTCGGGGGTTCCAAAGGGGCGAGCCGGAGTGGCGGCGCGGGGAACGGGGGTTCAACTCGCTAAACTAAAAGGTTAGGTTATTTTGATAAGATCTTGTCGCCAGTTCGTTTTTTTTTTTCGGGTTTTTTTTTGTGTGAAGGGTGAAGTAGTTAAACGTTTTATGGCAGGATAAGGCTACTGGCCACTTTGGAAAATATTCAAGTACTTTCCCTGTCAGATTGATTTACTGTTCCGTTTTATTGTCACTATTTTTAGCAACCTTGAAATTTCTATACAGCTTATGGGCTATTTTTATGTGGAATTATAGAGGATTTTTAAAGGAAAAGGCTGGTCGGATTTTAAAGGGAAAGGCCGGTCGAAATTTTAAAGGGAAAGACCGGTTGAAATTTTAAAGGGAAAGACCGGTTGAAATTTTAAAGGGAAAGACCGGTTGAAATTTTAAAGGGAAAGACCGGTTGAAATTTTAAAGGGAAAGGCTGGTCGAAATTTTAAAGGGAAAGATAGATCGAAATTTTAAAGGGAAAGTAAGGTCGGATTTTAAAGGGAAAGTAAGTTCGGATTTTAAAGGGAAAGTAAGTTCGGATTTTAAAGGGAAAGGAAGGTCGGATTTTAAAGGGAAAGATTAGTCGGAATTTAAAGGGAAAGTAAGATCGGATTTTAAAGGGAAAGACAGGTCAAATTTTTTTATTTTTATTTATTTATTTAACACTACAAAATGTTGCTTCACATAGCCATCGGGTGGCTTGTATGGGAATTTAAAATAAATGTGACATAATTAAGTAATACCCCGATATGGCGTCTTCTATTTATCGTCTGCTTAGTTTAAAGTCAAAATTTTAATTAACTCGAATTAAATAATTGGAAAGCATCTTGTTAAGCGCCTGTTTTAGCGGGGTTGCAAATACTAACGTAATTTTGTCGATAGGATTAACTTCAGTTCTTCCTACGGTTACCTGTACAATCGATTACGATCTACGAGATCAGATCCGTGTTTGGTGGTTCCAAGGTAAAAACAAAACCAAACAAACCTAATTAATTATTTTGAAAAAAACCAAAAAAAGACAAAACAAAATGTGTCTCGTGATTCCTCCCCCCAACCGCTTTATTATTATTAATTTTATTTAATAATTAATAACTAATTAATTAATTTTGTTGTCTTAAACTAATTACGCTTGCGCTATTTGTTGAATTTTTTGTTTCTTTTGTTGAATATTTTTTTATTTAACCCACGGAGTAGTGGCACTCCGTGTTAACTACCCGTAGAGCGTAATGTAGTCAAAGGCAGGGTGGTGCCATTACTCTATTTTCCCCCAAAAATGTTAATTAGCTTGCGAGAAATGTAACGATGCAAGGAGTGCGGCTAAAGTGTTTTGATCAATCCCAAAACAATTTATGATCTGGGAAAGAATATTTTATCCTGTGTTTGTGAAATAGTGTGCAAATACGTGGTTATGATGTGCAATGGTTTAATTCTTGCACTTTTACTGATTTTAAACGGATAAGAATTAGCCAAAATTCCGTTTAAAGTCTGCCGATAATTATTAAATGTAATTGGGGAATGTGTAATTGCTTTTGCAAGGTACGGACATTTCTCTGGAATAAATCGTAAAGTTCAACTGAAATATCAACCAAAGGGTAGACCTAGAAAATCAAGTAGCGACGAAGGTGCGTTAATACTAGAAATGTCATAAGTAACATAAAAATGCCCGGGGATTTAAAAAATAGGCCAAAATGGCCGGGGATTTTAAAACATAGGCCAAAATGGCCGGGGATTTTAAAACATAGGCCAAAATGTCCGAGGATTTTAAAAAATAGGACAAAAATGGACGGGGATTTAAAAAATAGGACAAAAATGGCTGGGGATTTAAAAAGTAGGCAAAAATACCCGGGATTTAAAAAATAGGCTAAAAATACCCGGGATTTAAAAAAATAGGCTAAAAATGCGCGGGGATTTGAAAAATAGGTCAAAATGGCCGGGGATTTAAAAAATGGGCCAAAATGCCCGGGGGATTTAAAAAATGGGCCAAAATGCCCGGGGATTTAAAAAATGGGCCAAAATGCCCGGGGATTTAAAAAATGGGCCAAAATGCCCGGGGATTTAAAAAATGGGCCAAAATGCCCGGGGATTTAAAAAATGGGCCAAAATACCCGGGGATTTAAAAAATAGGCTAAAATGCCCCGGGATTTAAAAAATAGGCTAAAATGCCCGGGATTTAAAAAATAGGCTAAAATGCCCTGGATTTAAAAAAATAGGCAAAAATACCCGGGATTTAAAAAAATAGGCAAAAATACCCGGGATTTAAAAAAAATAGGCAAAAATACCCGGGATTTAAAAAAAATAGGCAAAAATACCCGGGATTTAAAAAAAATAGGCAAAAATACCCGGGGATTTAAAAAATAGGCAAAAATACCCGGGGATTTAAAAAATAGGCAAAAATACCCGGGGATTTAAAAAATAGGCAAAAATACCCGGGATTTAAAAAAATAGGCAAAAATACCCGGGGATTTAAAAAATAGGCAAAAATACCCGGGGATTTAAAAAATAGGCAAAAATACCCGGGGATTTAAAAAATAGGCAAAAATACCCGGGGATTTAAAAAATAGGCAAAAATACCCGGGGGTTTAAAAAAAATAGGCAAAAATACCCGGGGATTTAAAAAAATAGGCTAAAAATGCCCGGTGATTTAAAGAAATAGGCCAAAAATGCCCGCGTATTTAAAAAATAGGCCAAAATTTATTTTCCATAGAACAATATAGTCCCTCCCTTTTTGCACACACCCTGTATTAGAGACTCTAAGACCTACAGCTTAGTAAAAATTAATTAAATTCTCTTTTACTTAATTTCAGACGCGCCTAGAGAACCTTCGTTAGTTCTCATATTAAAATGGGGCGGTGAACTTACACCGGCCGGTCGTGTTCAGGCCGAAGAGTTAGGTCGAGTTTTCAGATGTATGTACCCCGGTGGTCAAGGTAAAGGTCAATTTTTCCATCCATATTTGCCCATCTTCGGTGACATTAAGTTTACATTAGGAATTATTATTTTATTACGCCCCCCCCCGTCACCCCCTACTGGTTCTTTTATTTATTTATTTATTTTTGTTTATTTATTTCTGGAATCTTCAACAAGGCACTTTTTTCTTAAACGTATTCTTAAACCTATATTATTTATTTTAATTTTATTTTGAAAATTCATTGCATGGTTTAATTTTAATTTTTTTTATTTAAGTTAATTATTACTGTTAAAATTAATTTTAACGCCGATAGGTCCTTTAATTAGAGAAATGGGAATTAATTATTTTTTTTAGTTTCAAAAGCTTCGTAGTCTTAAAATCTCAATATCAAGTACAATATTAAAAAATAATCTTTAATTTTACGCGAAATTAAATTAAATTAAATATTTAAATTATAATTATTTATTAAAAGTTTAAATTTAAATTTAAGCTTAAGGCCGCTTTTTTGTTTTCAAAAACTGACGCTGGGCAAAAGTGGACAGAGAGAAAGAGAACGAAAGGAAATTAAGTAAAACTTGGGATTTAATTAGTTGTAATTAACAACTTAAATAATTAACAAACTAATTTCCGTTGTTGTTTTTAATTACTACTACTACTTATACTTGATTATGAGAAAAAAAGAGTGAGGTTTTAGTAGCATTTTCGCATGGTTTTTTTGGAATTGTTATTTAAGTGTAGTTTAATTATAACTAACCGCCTTGAGTCCCTTAACCCTTTTTGGGGTTTTTATTTTGGCTTTTTTTGTTTTTGGTTTTTTGAAGATTTTTTCTTCGAAGAATTTAGTCGTTTTACGCGGAATACATACAGCTACTAGGAATAATTGCGTAGCCATTTTCACTCAAGGCGGGTTTTGTGGGAGGAGCTAGAGACGAATCATTACGTATGACGAATTTACCTCGTGAATTTATATAGAGCTATTTCAGTGGGGGAAAAATTTCGTCTGCTACGAAAATTGGGCCTGCCTTTGAGTGTAGGGCGGCCCTTTTATGAGGGTTTTCTCTATGGGCAAATAGGATTGGTGACGTAGCCATTACCCCCTCTGAAATAGATCTATATTGAGCGTTGCACCTTGCGCAACAACCAATGAAATTACGGTTAGAAAAACGTCCGAATTATGAGAGGCGTGACGTGTAATTCTCAAAACTCCGCCCATAAAACCCGCCTAGATATTATTACACTTGAGATAAGGGGACGCTATATGATTCCTATAAGTTGTATGTATTCTCTCTTACATTTAGAAGGGTAGATTACGAAAAAAAAAAAAAAACATTTTGTTTTTAATTAAAACAAATTTTATCTCATTTTTTTTGTCAATCTACGTAAACAGATGGCTCTAATATTGTCTGCATTCCCGAAGACTCTGTTGAGAGTGAGTCCCATAGATTTTAAGCACGAAACATTTTAGTTAAATAGATATAAACTATTAATTAACGAGTCGATGTTGTTTGTGTTTGTGCCTTGTTGACTAATTGTTTGTGTGTGTTTATTATTTATACATTTAAGTATTATTTCGCACGTTTTTCTTTAGATTTAAGTTAGAATCTTTTAGGCACATATTTTTTTGTCCTATATGGGGTCGAAATAATTAAATCTAATTGACAATTAATTAAATTGTTCGTCAGGCGAGTACGCGGGGACTAGAGGATTGGGCTTGTTAAGACTTCATAGTACCTATCGTCATGATTTAAAAATTTACGCGTCTGATGAAGGAAGGGTTCAAATGACAGCGGCCGCTTTCGCTAAAGTAATTTAATTTAATTTAATTTAAATCAGATTAATTTTACGTAGGATATTAATGAAGTTTTCTTAATATCAAAAGGGTTTACTCGCGTTGGAAGGGGAATTAACCCCCATTTTAGTACAAATGGTTAAAAGCGCCAATACAAATGGTCTTCTAGATAACGATTGCGATTCTAGTAATTTTCAAAATATGTAAGATGGTTTTTTTCGCAACGGGAAATAGGCTATTTCATTAATTACTTGCGGAGAAACCAACACACACTTTCACTGCCTCAAGTGGTGCTTCTTGGAAATAACCCCCCACCCCCTTCGGTCTTTGTTTCTCTTCTAAAATTAATGGAAAAGTCTATTCGTTAGGGGTTTTTTTTTCTTCAAATATTGCCTATTTTAGGGTAAAACAAAGATTGCACGACGCGCTACAAACCGATAAAGATTTTACTCAAGAAGATTACGAAAAAGTTAGTGTATAATCAGGGATAGATTTAATTTTAGAAGTAGGAATGGAGAACGGTTAGTATTTACTTCAGTCCACTCCGACTCAATAGAGCCCCTCCCTCCAACACGTAACGAAAAGTTAAAATATCTTATTGGATGCTCACTTAAACTACGTTTTGATGATGTTGCTGACGGGGACGGCGAAAAATACGTAATTCCTTTTTACCTCTGTCGCTCGCCATGACCCGCCTTTTCTTTCATACTCCCCCCCCGTCCCGTGGAAGGGGGTCCGGGACTTTGACGAGCGCCCAGATTACTCTGTTCTCCATTCCTACTTCTAAAATTAAATCTATCCCTGATATAATTAATTACGCCGCGTAATCGTGTCTATAGTAATTAACTCTAAAAATTTTAATTTAATTTAATTACAGTTAAATCCGACTAAAGCTAGATCGATTCAAAACGCGTTACAATTTATTAAAAACCCGGTGAAAACGTGTCAACACGTTTACGAATTAGTACAAAATTTAAACGCGTTAATTAAACGAAAAAGGGAAGATCCTCGGGTTCAAGAATCGCCTTTATATCACGGCGAAACGTGGGATTTAATGCACAGACGATGGTCGAAACTCGAAAAGGATTTCAAACAGAAGAACGATAAATTCGATATCAGTAAAATTCCCGATATTTACGATTGCATCAAATACGATTTACAGCACAATCAGTACTCGTTACAATTTCCTCACGCCGAAGAACTTTATATTTACGCCAAAGCCTTAGCCGATATCGTCATACCTCAAGAATACGGAATAACGCAAAATGAAAAGCTAACCATTGGATTGGGCATCTGCACACCCTTACTTAAAAAAATTAGAGCCGATTTACACCGTAATATCGATCCATCCGAAGATGATACCGAAAATGTTAATAGACTTAATCCAAGGTGATTAATTAAGACCATTTTCTTAATCACTTGCCATCCGTCTCTACCGAGGGGCTGATCACTTGCGAAATCGAGTGTACAAACGCCCATGAAATCAGATTTCCAACATCTTGATTCTTGAAATCTGTTGAAATCATAAAACTTCTATGGAAATTTTGAAATCTCTGTTGAAATCATGAAATTTTTCCAATTTTTTTGGAAATCTTACGAAATTTTTCCAATTTTTTTGGAAATCTTACGAAATTTTTCCAATTTTTTTGGAAATCTTACGAAATTTTTCCAATTTTTTTGGAAATCTTACGAAATTTTTCCAATTTTTTTGGAAATCTTACGAAATTTTTCCAATTTTTTTGGAAATCTTACGAAATTTTTCCAATTTTTTTGGAAATCTTACGAAATTTTTCCAATTTTTTTGGAAATCTTACGAAATTTTGGTGAAATTTTTGGAAATTGTAAAAATTTCTGAAATTTTTCAAATCTTTAGAAATCATTAGGAATTATTTGAAATCTGAAATCGAGTGTACATATTTTTTGGAAGTGATCAGCCCCTCGGTCTCTGCGCATGCACTCTCGTGATACAAAAAGACTATACAGCGCAGGCGCCAAAACGCGAGATGGAAGGCAAAGTTGCTACCCCCGCGTCTTTCCCTTTTAGTTATATCTCGAAATGGTCTATTAATTTGAATGTATTTTGTTTTTCGACACGCACTTAGATACTCTCACGGAGTTTCGAGTCCCGGTAGACACGTTCGAACTCGTTTATATTTTACAAGCGAGAGTCACATTCATTCGTTATTGACCGTGCTACGCTACGGAAGCCTTCAAGATGTGAGGAAATCTGTTTATCACTCTTTACCTGTGGGTATTGTTCAGTCATTTCCTTTAAACAAATGCAATATAATATTAAGATTTACCAACACAGCACTCCACGCCCCAACCCCAACCCCCCAAATATTGTTCAGCACCAATACACTAACTAATACCTATTTCACCGCCCTAATCTTCTTCCGTAATCAATTAAACTTTTGTGACTTAATAATATCCATCCAAATTTGAATTTATCGCTAATGCTTTACCCCCCTTCCCCGATATCCTTAAGTATTTTTGTTATTTCAGGCTTAAATTAAATTAATTTTAATCGTAATAGACCATTCTATTAATTCCATAAGAGAGGTAAAGACCATAGGGGCGGGGGAATGGAGATACCTTCTTGGGTTTTTCCTTAGTGTGACTTCACTCGTGAACCAAAGCGGTACCAAACATGGCTCCCACTGCCAAAACTAAGCCCGTGACGTTTTACCTAGGCACCCTGACGTCACAACTGACGTAGATCTATTACAGGAATGGGTCTATTGCGTGACCTCCCCTGACCAAAGGGGCTATTTCCTTAGTGTCACGTCACTCATGAACCAAAGTGGTACCAAACATGGCTCGCACTGCCACCAAACCTAAGCCCGTGACGTTTTACCTAGACACCCTGACGTCACAACTGATGTAGCTCTATTACAGGAATGGGTCTTTTGCGTGACCTCCCCCGAACAAAGGGGCTATTTCCTTAGTGTCAAGGCACTCATGAACCAAAGTGGTACCAAACATGACTCCCACTGCCAAAACTAAGCCCGTGACGTCACAACTTGGATTGGAATGGTCTATCGCGTGAAATATCTGCACTCCTTTGTTCTAACCATTAAAAACATCCCCCTTTCCCCCAAAAAGTGGCATATTTGCATTTAAATTTATGTAAATCGGTAGTTTCTATATTTATAAGTCTTTGGGTTGGTTTAAATCACGAAGGAATCGAAAGACGAACAATGGAGACGCGCTATGGATTACGTTAGCGCCGTTTCCGAACTTAATTACATGACGCAAGTCGTTATTATGCTCTACGAAGATCCAACTAAAGATCCTTATTCGGAAGAGAGGTTTCACGTTGAACTACATTTTAGTCCGGGTGTCGTTTGTTGCGTACAAAAGAATTTGCCTCCCGGACCCGGATTTCGACCCCAAACTAGAAGTAGTTCCAAGGATCGTTTGAGTCAAATGGAAAAGATCGTTTTGGGTACGACGGTGCCACCTGATATTGAAAAACCCGGTTGTATCGAAGAGGAAGGCGATGATTTAACTTTGGAAGATGAAATGAGGTTGGAAGATACCTTCAGTGATTCCGAATCCCCGACCATATCCGAGGAAGCTGAGACTAAAACGCCCGATTTCTCCTCGTCCGGAAGTCGACCCAATGATTTCTCGTCGTCCGGAAGTAGACCCAAATCTTCCGAACCTATTCCAATTAAGCAATGTTCTCCTAGACCCGAAATGGTCAATCGTAAGTTAATTTTTTATAGTTTAATTCAATTGTTTTAAGCAACGTAATCTTTAATTTAATTCAATTGTACGTAATCTTTAATTTAATTTAATTCAATTCAATTGTTTTTAATCAAAGTAATCTTTAATTTAATTCAATTCAATTGTTTTTAATCAAAGTAATCTTTAATTTAATTCAATTGTTTTTAATCAACTTAATCTTTAATTTAATTCAATTGTTTTTAATCAACTTAATCTTTAATTTAATTTAATTCAATTGTTTTTAATCAACGTAATCTTTAATTTAATTCAATTGTTTTTAATCAACTTAATCTTAAATTTAATTTAATTCAATTGTTTTTAATCAAAGTAATCTTTAGTTTAATTTAATTCAATTGTTTTTAATCAACGTTATTTAATTAAATTGTTTTTGTTTTCCCTTTTTTCTTTTAGGTACTGAACCAGTTAAAAAATCATTTCCGATCATGCGCAGTCACTCCGATAGTCAAAGACCGCGCAGTTTGGAGTGCGACACCGTTACGGAAAAAGCCACTAAAAATCCTGCAGGTCAGATAAAAAATTTCCATTATTTTATCACCCCCTATTCGATCCATAATTAAAATTAAAAAAACAAAAAAAAATCAATTACAATTGGGATAGTTAAATTTATAAAATAGTTTTGTACTGGTTTAATTATTTAGGCTTAGTTTTATATTTATTTATTTATGTTTATATTTATCTTCATCAATTAATTTTTTTTATATATATAAAAATTTGGGGAACAATTTTTTGGCAACTTTTGCATGATAGCTTCCTGACTAATTACTTAAATGCTTAATTAACAAACTTCACTTACGATTCTTCGCCTAAACAATACGGTACACAGCTATCCTAAATCGATCGAGTCTATTTGATTACTATATACTTCTACCTACCATAAGTTTATAAGATACGTTCCTCTATAAGTTTGTCACTTGTTACAAACTGGAGCTTATCGAAAACCGAGTGTAGGACTTGTCGTTTTCGAACTATAAGTCTCTAGCATTACGAAGTATAGGGTCTTTGCGCGTGACGTCAAGTTACCTACCCCCTTTCCTCTCCCCTTGCCGGCTGCCCGCTCTGGCCACGTTAGGACGCCATGTTGACATCCCCTGAAAACCGGTTTTTGCCCCCTATTTCTTCCCCCCTTTTACTCTCGCGGAAACACCCTATAGTAAGTGTCATACTTATGGAAGGAACATATCACTTATAAACTTATGCCTTCTACCTACTGTTAAAGCCAGCCAAAAATTTTTTATAACACTTATATATCTATTTATGACAACAAATTGGCAATGCGCATGATTTGGTTTCGTTGGTTATGGATTATATTATAACAAGAAGTGAAATCTAGTTTATTAGGGAGAAGGTATAAATTCGCGCCACATTTCTTATCTCCAGTCCAAACGTAGGTCCGGAGTTAATCCCCTCCTCTAAATTACAACCAGCATCTCATTGGTTCTTGAAAACTCACGTCAGCGCGACGCGAATGACTAAAATTAGTCTTATTTTCCGACAGAGGAGAGGCGAAATAGCCCCCGGCTTCCTTTTACGTCCCCCCCCCCTAGCATTTTGAAAGGGGGACTGGGACTATGGCGCGCGAATACTTAGGCATCTTAAACCTTCTCCCTAGTAAGCTAGTTATCACTTCTTAATTATAAATAAAGGTTAAAGGTTAACTAAAAGGGGAAAAAATTTAAAAAAAATCAGATTTTAAAATATTTTCACCATCCATTTTCAATCATCTGTTTGATTTTAATTACAATTTGCACCAAAAAAAAATACATATTCACGTAGTTTTTGTTTATTTTTAATTTATTTTTATTTTCTTCCCACGTTTTTTATTTATTTTTATCATCTTTCTTTTGTCGTTGCATGAAAAACAAAATTGTCACTTGTCCTTCTGTTTCCTGAACTTTTTTGATATTTCTTCTCCCTCTGCCCGCCCGCCCACCGTTGACAAAAATACCAAAAAAAAAACAATAAACAATGGCCCCTCAAAACAAAAACAATACAAATACCAGGTAGTCCTCACACTCAGAGTCTGGAAGATGTTTCCAACACTAAAAAAACCAACACAAGTGGAACAGGTGAGAATACCTTAACCAAAAAAAAAAAAAAACCTGTCTTATACGTAAATAAATACAGAGAGATAAGAAATAGGTGAATCTCTTTATAATAGTTAGTGTGTTTAACGCAGAGTTGTTGTTACTAACTAATTAGCTAGCTTTATTAAATGTGTTGCTCTAAATTTTTAATTGTAAAATACTATAAATACGCGCGCTGTTTTGTAATAACTTGCGCCATTAGGAAAATTAGGCTTAGCAGTTGCCAGAAGGATTTGCTAATTAAGTTTAGTTTTATCCGGGCCAATTTTTATGATTTGTTTTTGGGTTTAAACTGATTGAAATGTTTATTATTTTCGTTCATTATAGAGAGCTTCATCTGTTTATAAAATTATTCTGGTGGGTTAGGCTTAAATTTTAAAAATAGCTAAAAAAAAAATATACCAGTACTAAATAGGGTTAATTGTTTTATAATTTGAAATTCAAGTTGAAGTTGCTAGTTTTTTTTTCTGAAGGTTTTATTTCATCCCATTTTCCTAATTTTCTTTTTTTATCTTATGCGTCAGAAGGATTTAGACGTCATCGGCATTCCATTCCTGGTCAGTTAAATTCATATTTGAGAATGTGCAGCGCGGCTGATCTTCCTAAAATTTTTGGTTAGCTTTGACCTCTCGTTGGCCAATCCCCCTTTTTGACCTATTGTTAATACTTACGGTATTTCAGCCGGTTCCTCTGGTAGTTTGTTTAGCACTGCCGTCATTAGCGGCTCGTCCAGCGCGCCCGATTTGAAGAATGTCGTGCCTTTAGCCGCCGCCGGTAATTAATTATTTGCTCGCAAAAGAGGCCAAAGCTCATATCTTTTAATTTAATGTCGATTAACTCTCCCCTCCTTCCCTCCATCCCTTTTCTTTAGACGGATGTATGAACGTACCGACTATTAGACCTCTAGAAACGTTGCACAATGCGCTATCTTTAAAACAACTGGATACGTTCCTAGAAAGAATGACCAGCAACTCATTCCGGTTACCATTATCGACGTTAGCCCGCGTTTCGGCAGCCTATTCTGAGTTTGCTAGTGGTAGACACGCCCCATTATCGAATCCATCGTCTTTACCAGTTATTTCGCCTTCTAGCAGTACGTATAACCAAACAATATCGTAACCAAGGCTTAAAATGACGTTTTAAAACTGGTATTTACTAATTTTCCAAGGTTTTGGTTGGAGTGGACCACCCTCTTTCGTTTCAAGTAGTGGTCCATCTTCCCCTAATTCCTCAACTTTAGATATATGGGCCAGATGGAGGCAAGTAACCGAAGCCGAGCCCGCAACTGCTGATTCTTCGGGACCCGGAAGTAGAAATAGTTACAGCACGCCTCCTTCACCCCATGACCCTAACTATTACAATAATAGTTTATAAATAATTAATTGTTATTGTTGATAATAGAAATTAGTTTTTTATATAGAAGGAATAATGTCATAGTTGTATAAAGGGTTAATAGAAGTTAAAAGTTGTAAATAGTTTGGGTTTTGTACAAAAAAAAGTGTTCATCAGTTATTTAGTAATTTAATTAATTTTAATTTAAAGACGCGGTTAATCATGGCATTTCAATGAAATTATCAAAAATACCGCTTGTCTTTCGTTAATTGAAGGATTTTAATTTAATCTAGTCATTAAATTATAAATTCGAACCAATAAAGTTGATTGTTTTTTAAAAATAGGCTTAACTTCAATCACTTTCTATCAAACACAAACACGTGGGCGGTGGCGTGGTTTTTGGCGCGTTAAATTTCCCGCCAATCTAGTTTCTAGTTTAAAAACTAGATGGCGACACCGTTATGTTTTTACAACGAATGGGAATAGAGTTCAAAGGTAAAGTCGTCTGATACTCCTATCGCCATTACGCTTTGCCCACGATTTTTCTTGTTCAACGTGAGACAAAGGAAATCAGTTCATTTTGTTTGAGATTAAGCAAAATATTACTATTTAAAGTTTTATTTAGTGAAATAATTCTTCTTAAATCTACGTAAAATAGACTTAACTTCAATCGCTTTCTATCAAACACGTGGGCGGTAGCGTGGTTTTTGGCGCGTTAAATTTCCCGCCAATCTAGTTTCTAGTTTAGAAACTAGATGGCGACACCATTATCTTATTTACAACGAACGAATGGGAATAGAGTTCAAAGGTAAAGCCGTCTGATTCTACTATCGCCATTACGGCATTACGCCTTGCCCACGATTTTTCTTGTTCAACGTGAGACAAAGGAAATCAGTTGAATTTGATTGAGATAAAGCAAAATATTACTATTTAAAGTTTTATTTAGTGAAATAATTCTTCTTAAATCTACGTAAAATGTCTATCGGCGTTCCAATTAAAGTTTTGCACGAAGCTGAAGGCCACATTGTAACCTGTGAAACAAACACTGGGGAAGTGTACAGAGGAAAGTTGGTTGAGGCTGAGGACAACATGAATTGCCAAATGTCTAACATTACAGTCACTTACCGTGATGGAAGAGTAGCTCAACTCGAAAACGTCTATATCAGAGGAAGCAAGATAAGATTTTTAATATTACCAGACATGTTGAAGAATGCACCAATGTTCAAAAAAACGGGGGTCAAAGGCATAGCCCCTACAGCGGGGCGAGGAAAATCTGCTATTTTAAGAGCTCAAGGTATGTATTATACACTTTCCCATTCCCCTTAAGTTTAAAATTTATTCCATATTTGCTTATTAACAGCGGCCAGAGGCAGAGGAAGAGCCAGAACCATATTTCAGAGAAGAAAATAGTCCCAATGGATTATCAAGACGGAATTTTCAAACTTTGGACAACATTCATGAACTCATTGATCACATGTTTCATACTCTTTATTTTCAGTCACAGATATTGTCGTATTTTACATAAATACAATAAATTTGTCTATGAATAAATAATTTTTTTGATTTATCTAATAAAGTTTATTACTACTTCATCATCATAAAATGTTCTATAATATCATTTTGTTCAGCTTCCTCCTTTTTTAAGGCATCATATTGAATGCGTAATCTTTCTAATTGAAGTTTTTTCTCAATGATTAGCCCCTGAAGTTGTTGCTGTTGAGCTTCACGATCTTTTGAAACTGATTTCAATAGGTTTCTGGATCCAATAGCCTGTCAATGAGATGCTAATGTGAGTGAACCTTTTTTTTAAATGACTAGTTTTACCTTCATTTTTTCGCGTTCGACCTCCTGGGCCATAGTATTTATAATTTTTATGAATCCATCAACTGTATTTTGAAATTCGGCAATCTCTAAACATTTTTAAAATAGGAAAAAGTAACTTGTTTCCATGGCAACCAGCCATAACAAATATGAAACTTTAGGTTTTAAAGAATTTAATACTAACTGTCAACAAATTCTTTGCATTCTTCTTTTAATTCTATCGTTTGTTGAGCTACTGAAGGATCTAGGACTCTAATTTTATTTAATTCATCAAAATATAAACCAATTCTTCCTAGAGATTCTTCCGCCATACCTTATTAGTTAACCCTAACGCGACCTCTTGTTTTTTTCTAATCGCGCCAGAAAGCGATTAAAGTGGATTGCGCATGCTCCCAGTTATACCGCTACCTGGCCGACTGGCGGTTGAATTCATGATAAACCACATGTCGTGCAAGTCAGCATCTGTGTTTTTCGGTAATTTATTGTGAAGTGTTTTAGAATTTCTCAGATTTTTAATTATTATTAGTTATTACGTACGTAACAAAGTTGTAATAATTAACTATTACCGCGTGTAAGTCGAGATTGTCGTTCTGAGAAACAAATGAAACTATGCAGTTCAAGGTAAGCCAAGGCCTAGGTCGTCCACTTTTTTATAGGGACTTAACAACTGGCTAGGGGGAAGAGATAGTCTGACGTCACGCAGCCCCTCTCTGGTTGGCATTTTGGCGCGTAGAATACTGTTTCCAACCGTTAGAGGGGATGAAACTGGAGTAAGAGATAGAAGGGTGTGACGTTTCAGGGTCAGAACTGTTAGCTCCCTATACAGTCGTCAAAACTCAAAATAGTGTGCTACCGCGAAGCTGGGGGGGAGGAAACTGTGACGTCAATATTGGGTCCCGAATTTGTATAGCCCAAGCTGACGACGTCTCGCAACTTCCAATATGGTCGCCTGAAAATAAGGTAAGAGATAAGAGCATGTGACGTCACTACAAAGTTCGTGGTAACACACTATAGGCGAGATTCTTCATCTTTGCTCTAATAGTTGAAAAAATAGACAAAAAAACCAAGCGAGAATTTCCCAACATAGTTATTTTATTTTTATAGGAGCAATGGCAACCCCTATTTTTAATTTTTTTTTTTCGAAAGGGTAGATGCGGAACACCGCAAATTTCTAGTTTTGACCTATTTTTATCGTGATGTACTTGCAAATCGGGCTTGCCAATGCTCCTTTAACCTTGTTCATCATTCAGTTACAAACAACGTAGGCATAAAATCTATTATAAAACTATTACATTAAATAAATTAGTTTAGCTTACTATACAAAATTAGTCGTTTTACTTCGAGATTTCGCCTTTTTTTTTAAAAAAAATCTATAAACTTAAAAACTTAACTTGATAAAATGAAAAATCACTGGGGCCTTCGATATGTTACTACTTTTGGCATGTATGTATATAAATAGTATATTTTGGTCACGTGATCAACGAGGCGAATGATTATCAAAGGCTGTCGACAGCGTCCGCCGTTAAATTCATGAGTTTGGTTCTCATGCCGCTTTTATGAAAGGCTATGGCTTTGTCCACCAATTTTATTGACTTGTCAAATATGCTCCTCATTTCGGGGTCAAAGGGCTCGAATTTCAAGCTACTAAGTTTGGAGCGTCGAAAAATTCCGTCTTTATTTTTTAAGACGCAACTGTAAGCCGGCCACGGTACCGTAATGTTCAAAAATCGCATTAACCGTCGCAGTTCTCGGTGTAAATCGCGCACCATGTCCTCGTAGCGCACTACGTGTAAAGGACCTTCGAATTTCAACCAATCCAAAATGGTTTCCGTCCAGTATCGAATCTGTACCGTGACGTAATCCTTCCATACTACCAAATTAAATTAAATTAATCAGTTTAAAATTTATTTACACATTTATTCATTCAATTAAGCTTACTTTTCCCTCTTCTGAATTTTTCGGGGGCCGCGTGCCCCAAATGACCTCCGGCCCTTCTGTTAAATTCGGCTAGTAAAGCCCCGTAAGGATCTCTAACCAATAGAACCGCTCCTTGAAAGGGCTTCCGGGCAGCCGGACCCCATTCGTGCGTTTTAACCAAAGCCACTGATCCATTCATAACGCTTTCGGCCGGGAAACCATACCTTAATAGGGCGAAATCTCGATAAACACTGCCTGTCAGATAACCTGCAAAAATAATTAAATTTAATTAGAATTGATTATAGTCACGTGATACCGAAAAGAATCACGTGTTTTTGTCAGATTAAGGAAGAAGTGACTATATAGCAGGTGTTTTTTGTTAAGAGAAATATGACACTATTATGTATAAATTCTTAGACACGGCATTTTGTCATTTATTTCTAAGCAATTTCCGTCAGGACCTAATGCTTTTGTTTCCTTTAACGTAGAAAAATTGTCTCGTCTAACATAATTATGACGCCTGTAGAGGTTTCCAAACACTTTATGAAAGACAAAAATAAAAAAAAATGACCTAAGTGTATTGCGAGGGAAACAATTTACAGGCGTTCTACGGGAAACCCACGCTTAAGGTTTAAGCCTATATGTCATCTTTCCCGCCTACACCGAAGCTTGGCGGGAAAAACATTTCTATAGGCGTTCTATGGAAAACCCGTGTTAAAGGTTTGCCCCTGTAGGACAGCTACGGGTTTTATCATACTGTATATATATTCAGTTTCAAATTAGGCTTTAGGTATGGGCGGTACCGTTTGAAATATATACGCTTGTCAAACACGTGGATAATTTTCATTTTTCGTTCGCTCGGTTAAGTGTTGCTTAATGAATTTTATTCATTAATTAATTTATTTTTTTATCTTCTGCATGAGCTCTAGTTAACATTAGGGTATAAATCAAAGATTATACGCCTTAAAAAAGGTTGGTTACTAATTGATATAGTTGCCGCGAACCTATAACTTGTATCTATTTTTAGTAAGAAATACTTTTCTAGTTGAATCAAATCGTTATATATATATATATATATTACTTTACTGTCTCTATTTCTATATCGGGTCTATTATATTGGGGAAAAAATTACGGGTTTTTTTCAACCCCCGCTGTCTAACTCGGACTATAAAAGTTGGGGAAAGTTTTACCGAAGAGGAAATAATGGGTTGGACTTTGACATAATTCGTAGAAAGTTAGTGTCAAAGGGTTATACGGAGAAATGTCCCTGCAGAAACCTCTATAGAAAATGTTACTATATCACGTCATTATACTTATGTCGTTTTTTTTATGTTATATGAATGGGAAAAGAACAGATAGTAATAATTTCGGAAACATAATTAAGAGCTCCAGTAATTAAATTTAAAATAATTAATTTTTATACCTTCAGGGGTAGGAATATTGATAAATTTTTGTAACTGCAGAACTTTCACAATTTAAATGTCAAGATTAAACCCTGTGATAGGCCTAAATAATTTTGTTCTCCTTCCAATGGTCCTAACCAGAGCTCGAGCAATTAAGGTTTGAAATGCGGGAACGCGAGCCTCTGAATTTTGAAAACCACAAAGCGTGGGACAAGAAATTAAACATGGATATCGTATATCCACTTTCATATTGAATATTTGCTAACTATTATTAGTAGTTTTACAAATTTGACAGGGGGCACGTGCGTGCGGTAGCTAAAACTGCGTGGCGAAGAATTCTAATTCCAATCTACAGGCGTTACCAACCAATTTGGGGGTGGTGGTCAGTGTAGCCTTAATCCGATTAATCAGTTGAAATGATAGAAGACATTTAGTCTCGTCATAAAAAATTGAAACAACTCCCATATTTTCCGGTTATCTATCTCGTTTGAGCGAAAAATGTCCCCGGAACGCGATTTACGTGCGAAAACTACCAGCGGTGAACGTGACAAACCGCGCAAATTTCCTATAATGTTTTTTGATTTTCCTTAATGGATAATTCGTTACGAACCTAAAGCCCCTTAACTCAAAATTATATCAGAAGTGAGATGAGACCAGAAGTACTGAGCTAACCAAATTCTTCACTCGGCGAAAGTGAATATTCTTGATAACATACGAACGGTTGGCCCTCTAGTGGCGGTTTCTGAATTTCCCCTCCAAAACGTGAGACGCTCGTGGCCGAACTAGATTCAAGCACCCGCGTCCGTGTTTCGCCGCTTTAGGTTGAGGGGAAGGGGGTAAGAAATGTTTTTGGGACTCGACCAATTTTTTTCTCTCTAGCGTAGGCGCGATTGAAGCGGCATAAAATCCTCAAATTTGTTCACTAGCGCCAGGATCTACTAGCATGCAATGCTAGAGCCCTTCACTTCTAGTCTCATCTCACTTCTGATTATATATATCAAACAATTTTAGGCGCTAACCATCCTAACCTCGTTTAGAACGAATTTAATGACGTCTTTTCTCTTTTTTTTTCACGAGTAATTTAAAGTTAATATTTTTAGCAGTTTATTTTTAATAACGTTCCCTGCATGCATGGGGGTTAGTTTTATTTTTGGGTTGGTTAAAATGTAGCATTCTTTTTTATTTTTTTCTATAAAATGTTAAAGCGAGGGAAATTCCGATGAGATAGAAAGTCTCGTATCATTTGCGAAGACAGCACGCCACGCATGCACCTGTTGGGCTGAAGATGTGTTGTGCCATATCACTCATTAAGTTGAGAAAATGGAATTACTAGATTTCCTTAAGCCCGTTTCTAATCTTAAAGGGATATTAGTGCGCTAAAGAAATGTTTTGAATGGTTAGAGAGAATGTTAGGAGTGACTATTACTAGCTACCGTAGTAGTTAGCCCCTCGGAAGGTTTTCAAAAGAAGTCTTTCAAAAGTTGCCAAAATTCTGTTACTATACGCGTTTAATTTTCATATACAATTTTAAAAGGCAACTTGCCAGATAGTTGCCATGGCCACGCGGAGTTTAAAGGTTTAACTATCATTTTAAAAGCTTAATTAACTAACCTGTAGTTTGTTGTACGAGGTATCTTAGCCACGTGTTTCCGGATCCGGGGAACGATGCCAAAGCAACGACGGGTCCGGGTGGTTCGCGAAATCTGGGTTGCAAACATACGCGAAACGCCTTTCTCCTAGCCACTAAAGCCCTTCCATTTTCATCCAATAATTTGGCTACTAAAGAATCCTTCACGTCGAATTTCTTCAACCCTAAATAATTTAGAATGGCCTCCCGATTAGCCATAACTTTTGAGGGTTGTTGGGCTACTTGGTTCTCATTTTTGGGAGGGGATCCCGGTATTTGATGGCCCATTAGCATCATACCAGCTGGTCTGTTAAGTCTCATCCCTTGGTCGGATGATAAACCGTTTCTTAGCTCCTGTTCGGAGGAGGCGTCTAAATGTCTGGATACAACGACGATAAAAAGAAAGATGTAACAAGATAAAACCGTTCCTAAAACGCAAACTGTTATCCTGCGAATACCCCGACTCGTCGAACGGGTTAAAACTCGGCCATTCTCCGAAACTAAAAGTTTACGTTCGTAATAATACGGTTCTGACATTCCGGTGATGAGAAAGAGAGAGAGGTGTATCCCTTATGACATAATCTTCGCGTCTAACAACGTTTACGCTGTTCCGGCCGGCGACGACTCGTATCTCCGGCGAAACCAGACATAACCGATCTAACTAGATCCTTAGACCGACTGAGTGTGAGTGAGACAAACAAAAATTTACTCCCTAACGCTTCAAATTGAGTATCTTTCGATGACGGTATTCTGAAAACCGTGGGAGTTTAACTTTGAAGAATATCCCGCCGTCATGTTTTTCGTTGATTATCTTTTCGCCAAAGCCCGGGTCATTCGTAGGGTGTGGGTGTTTTGGTGAATTATTTCCCTGTTATCGATGACTCGCTCGCTCGCTCGCGCGGGAGAGGCCCTGCTCCGCGCTCTTGAGCTTCTCTCAGCATCCCATCTCTCCGATCCCTAGCTTACTCTCTCTTACCAGACTCTACGGTATGCTCTAGCGAGAGAGAGGGAGAGAAGGGGGACGAACGGTGAAATCGCTCCAGGGAAACGAACGGCGCACGCGTCGTTTTTTTAAAAGGCACAGACAACTTGACTTGAAAGCGAATACGATACTATTTTATAGGTGATTTGCTTTTATAGACTTTGTAGGGAGATGGTATGCGAGTTCAGGTTGAGTTGTCGCTACGTTATCAAGAGAGAAGAATCTCTCGTATAACGTTAGGTTAGGGTTCCCGAAGGGATAAGGGGTTTGTGAGAGACAAGTGGCGAGGGGATTGTGGATTATCCACGGACCATGGTCGTAGGTTTTTAACACGTTGTGTCAAAACTTGTTTTCAATAATGGTCATACTAAAAGGCCAAGCTTTTATTAACGGAAGATTGGTTTAATACGCGTGGAATATTTTATATGAGATGAACTACATTTGAGAGTCCCGAAGGTATTTCCACATAGAGTGTGGGAATATAAGTTTGGGTTCTAATAGATTGGGATGGAATTATAGGCGAAAAATACACCATACTTCACTTCCGCGATGCTTAACAGTAATTTTAGGGTACTTTTAGCCCTGCTGCTTAAATTCCCATCAGACCCTTTACTTTACTAATATATCTTTCCCACGGTAATTTTACCCCATAGGATCACCGGGGTTACGCAATCATATAAGCTAAAAAAACAAAAAACAAAAAGGAACATTTTTTTTATGTTTCTAAATAATCAGGCTGTTTTTCCTGGGATTTAGGGTTTTGTTGGGGACATTTTGGGAATCTATTTGCATAATAGAAACAGCAGGGGTAAAAACAATGCCTGATTCATTCATCCATTATCATTAAGTAGGTTTAGTAAGTTGGGTGTGCCTATAATAACATCGTTTTTTTTGGACCCCCCCCCCCCCCCGCACAGGAATAATGATGACTTATGGGTGATGAGTATCCTATGTGGTTTGTGGTAAATGACATTCATAATTAAGGCAATAAAGGAAAACACAAATGATTGGAATATAAAATGTACTTTTTTATTAGGAATAATTATATTGTAATACTGGTTTTTTTTTGTAAATAATTTTTAGTTGCTAGAACTAGGTGATTCACTTGAAGTGTTGGGTTTTTTAGGTTCATTTTTAATTGTCATTTTTTGTGTTTTTTTCTCAATTTCGTCTAATTTTCTATACCTTCTGATGTCAAACATGACTTTATCTAAACGGGCTACTCGTTTGGGACCCGCACTTCCTGAAATTTAAGTTAGAAAGTTAAGATTTTTACGATTGTTTAAAAGGAAAATAAACTTGCCAGGAGTATATCTTCTTCTAGGTGTTATTTTAGGGGACGGTGTTCCAGTTTCCGGCCCCAAATCGTCAAAATCAAACTCGTTTGGCTCCATTCTGTATTGTAATTAAGATAATTTTAATTGGGTTGGGATATTGAAGAATTTTATCATATTGGTGCTTACTTTTTGCTCATTCCATCTTCAAAATCTGATGGTTTACGTTCAAAACTCTCTGAATCACCAGAGTGAACACTTGGGGATCGCCTTCCTGGGCATTGCCATTCTAGTTCTAATATCCCTTTCTTTTCTAAAGTGGTGTATAACCTTATGATATCTTCCGGTTTCGGTTCCCAAGTACTTATTGACATTGTTACGGACTTATGACGGGTGTTTGAAAGCTAAGCCTCGGCTATCATCAACCAAAATGTTCAAATCTTATTGATTTTATCGCTAAAAATGGTGTTTTCGCGTAATAAATTGTTTATTAATGAATTATTCTTCGATAATTACTAGTTTTAGAGTTAATTTATATTTTAGAACTATTTAAATTAAACATTTTAGGTTTAACTTGTCAAATTTTTCCTTATGCGAACATTTTTTGAATAATAAAAGCAGACGATGAAAATCAACCAATACGGACTAAGAATCTATAGAGTAATGGCAGCCCTCTGCCTTCGACTGTATTAAGCTCTATGGGGAAATAACATGGGGTGCCATTAGTCTATTGCATTGTTCTCTGATTGGGTAAAATTTGGCACGTGATCTTTTTGGATGAAATTTGAATTTTACAACGGTGTTTTCTTAAACGGTCGTTCCCTGTCGATTATGAAGCTGCGCTGTTTTGTAAACAACCATATTGAACCGTAATAACTAATTTTTAAGTTAATATTAATGCGAAATTAGTTATTCATTGTATTGTACGAACACTTGGAGATAAATCTGGTTTAATAATTGAGGAATTTTAAGCTGAAAATAAAAAATGCCTGTTAAAGTCGCTGTTCGAAGTAGACCTTTAAATGAAAATGAACAAGCAAGTTGCGTAGAAATAAAAAAAGAGGAAAATTCGGTCATAGTTGCCCAAGAAAAATTGTACAAATTTGACCATGTTTTTGATGAATTTACCACAAACACTGATTTATATGAGGAATGCATCTCTGGGGTTGTTGATGACTTTACTTTGGGTAAGTTGAAGGTGGAATTCATAAACGTCGTACCCGTACGCAACGCAATTTAGTACAGGCGAAGGCAGGGCGTCGTGCGCGAAAGACAAACGTTTGCGCACGACGCCCTGCCTTTGTCTGTACTAAATTGCGTTGCGTCCGACCTTTATGAATTCCACCATAATTTACCAACATTGAGCGTTTTCTTCAAAGTACAATTAACGAATTTCTTCCAGGGAGTAACGCCACTGTTCTAGCTTATGGTCAAACAGGGTCGGGGAAAACCTTTACAATGGGCACTAACTATAGCGCCAAAGATTCCAATCTAATGGAATCCAAAGTTGGAATAATCCCCAGAGTTTTAAAGGATTTATTTGAAAAGATTGATAAAGACTCTGTAGTTGAAATATCCTTCTTGGAGATTTACAACGAGACTATTCAAGATATTTTAATGTCAAACCATCAGATAGTTCAACTTCAAGAGAGGAATAATGTCGTCAAGTTGAATAACTTGTCCTCAATTAAAGTCTCTAATGTTGAAGAAGCCCTGGAGTTGCTAGAAATAGGCAGTATCGCGAGAACCACAGGCGCTACTGCTCAAAACTTGCATTCCAGTCGATCTCACGCGATATTCATTGTTAATTTGACGAAAATCATCGGAGAAAAGTAGTTAATTAATCAAGTTTTTAAGTACTTTTAGACTGATAATCAATCAAAAGTACTTAAAAACTTTATTTTAACTTAGAAAAAGCGCTTTTAAACTGTATCTGGTTGATCTGGCTGGTTCTGAAGGCATTCGTAAATCCAAAACTGATGGCCAACGTAAACGAGAAGGAATTAGCATTAACTTGGGTCTCCTTAGTTTAGGAAAGGTCATTTCTTCACTCTGCGTCAAAAATCCTGGACATATACCATATCGCGATTCAATTTTAACTAGAATGCTGAAAGGTATTCCTCTTATTGAAGTGACCTTTAAACTATCATTACCATAATTACGTTATTGGTGTCCTAGATTCAATCAATGGAACCAGTTCAACTCTTATGATATCTTGTATCAATCCTGACATTTCTAGTATGACAGAAACAGTTGATACCCTTCGTTTTTCAAGCAGCGCGATAAATATACCAAGCATTACATTAAATCGCCCCTCATTCTCAATGGGTAATGCGCCATTGCCATCCAAACATTGGGAAGAAAACATTAATGTCAATTAAATTAAATTAAATTAATCTAAATTCAACAGAGAATAATCCACTCCGATCTAAACTGGATCAACTCCCACCAACCCCTGCAAATTTAAGATCACTCGGTAGTCTTCCTCTTTTGACTTCAAGTACTCCAGGCGCCATTAACCCTAACACTGGTCATCAGGGTATCTTTAGCCCTGAAGGAATTTCAGGGTTTTCCGCCATTAAACCTATTCAGAAACCACCAATTTTCGCTGTTCCAAAAATTCCCCCCAAATTACCCTTTCACGAGAAAGAGAGATATAATAATGACTTCTCGGGTTTAATTAGGTAAACTTTAGTACTTTATAGTCTTTATGTTTTGATAAGAACATTGTTCACAACTTCACAGTCCCATAGCGAGAAAAGTTCATGGAATGCTTGAAAAAAGTTTAATGAAAGGATTAGCTACAATTGAGAAGAGAAATAAAACACAAGCGAGGATCATTAAGAATAAAACTGAGAAAAGGAAATCTTTAGAAGTTATTACAAATACGTCAACTGAATCTTTATCGGCAAAGAGAAGAAGAAAAGCTAGGAAAGCTTCCCAAATTTTAAACACCACATTCTCTCCAATTAAAGCATCTCCGGAGAAAACTCCAAATACAAATTCCTCAACTACAAAAATGAATGTTACATTTTCTCCAGTGAATTCTTCCAGTTTTAAAGAACAAGAAATGCAACAAAGTGTTGCCGATGACGAAGACACTTTTGAACTTACACTGCCTTCAAAGAGTACAATTACTTTTACTTAATTTGCAGTGTATTAATTTATTTATTTGCAGTTTTGAATGACTCTCTACTATGGTTTTAGAGAGAAAATTGACTGAGGAATTGAATTTGAAACACAATTCTGCGCAATTGAAAGAACGCGGAAGAATTGAGCAAATTGATGATATCTACAGTCCATTGGTGAAAAAAGTAACATCAAGGATGGAAATGACAATTTATCCCGAGATTGAAAAGAGAATGAAGAAAATGATGATGAGAGAAAATGAGAAAAGAAAGTCGCCTAGATTATTAAATAATAGTCGAGAAGAAAAAATTAATAAGCTTTTGCACAATGAAAGAAATTGCTTGAATTTGAAATTGCAAGAAAGAAGGATTCTTGATATTATTAATTACGGGTCAACTAAGGAACTTAAATCGCTGCCTTGCATTGGAGAAAAAACTGCTCAGGTTTGGCGCAGAAATTGAGATGGAGGGTTATGTGAAATGAATCAAATAATATGTAACATTCCCCTTTCCTTTCTTTATAGATCATTATTACATACAGGAATACCAAAGGAACACTAAAAAATTTACAAGATTTGAAACACGTGGCTACACAGAAAAGCTTTTTATCGCGCTTTCTTAAAGCGAATTGCTTGGAAATGCTCATTGAAAAATGATCCTAAATTGTGTGAAATGAAATACAACATCATCATCATCATCATCATATATATTGTTTTTTTTTGTGTGTTTTTATTAAAATAAAATTGTCTGTTTTATAAAATTAAATGTTTTTAATCCAATCCTTCTTGTTTCCCTTTGACTGCTTCTTTAAATCGTTCTTCTAGAAGTGATAACTCGCTAATTAAATCGGTAATTGCGTTGGTGAAAGCTTCTTGAGGGGCATAATCAGGTGTTGTTTGCACCCTCAAAATGAATTTGTATTCCAAAGGATGAGGGATTTTGTAACCAGCAAATAAAACGTTGGGGTCTTTGAGAAGTTGCCTGAAAAGTTCAAATTATTAGTTTTAATCGTCATTAATTTTTTGTGATGTTGATTCGTTTAGATACATTCTAATCATGTTTCCCAATGTATGATCCTCTTTGTTTACTGTAAACAATGCCGCATTGGGTACTTTGGTATCCTTTTCGATGGTTATTCTATGGAATTATGTAAATTAGGATTAAAATAAAAGAGGAATTTGTATAAAAATGTATTATAATTACTTTTTTTCACCATCGAAAAGGAGAAATGACTCGAATGCCGGTGGAGCATTCATTATTCGGCGATTTCTTTTGAAGTTTTGATGTACCGAGGCTTAACTTTGCTTCTTTTGTTCTATTTATTTCAAAATCGATGAGTCACTCGGCCAAATTTTTCCTATAATCTTTTTATTGGCTGAAAGCCTGTGACGTCACAGCCATCTATTCGAGTCACGTGACCATTTTGTCGCGTCATCGGCCATTCAACGTCCGTCGGCTTTTAGGCTTGGAACATTTCGTAAGCGTGGCCGGAGTTTTTTAATTATTTAAGTTTAAATACGGTTTTATTAACTTTTATTTAATTATTTTCAATAGAATCATGGCGGATTCCAGTCTGGATAGTTTCTTCGCTAAAAAAGATAAGACTAAAAAGTCTAAAAACAAGGGAAAATTCGTGACCTCGGATTCGTTAAGCCTTGGCAATCAAAATGCCAAAAAGGGGAGCGAAGAAAGTTATAGAAAAAATGAGAAGGCCAACAAAAAGGATAAGGACAATTTAGGAAATACGAATAATTTAATATCTTCATTCGAAAAGGTATGTGTAGTGTTAATTTTAATCAAGTTTTCAGACCCTTTAAATGGCGAAACATTTGCATAGCCTGATGAAGAATGGAAAGAAGTGGAGGATGAACGTGAAAAGGATTATTCAGGATTAAGAATACAAGCCCTATCCTTAGCTGATAGAGAAAAGGAGGAAGAGTTAGCTAGAGAACAAATGAATCAAGATGGTGATGGAGATGATTCTAGAAACAATGAAGGCCCGCAAGGACCTTGGAAGATATCTTCTGGTAAGTTTGTTTGTTTGTTTATTTTTAGTTAACGATCATTATGTAATAAGGGAAGGGTTTTGTAGGTGCTTCGGAAAAAGAGGAAGATGATGAAATTGATGAACCCGAAGAAGAAGAGGAAGTAGAAAAAGCTCCAGATACTGCACCAAAGGCTTACGTTCCACCTGGGATGAGAAATCAACTAAATAATCCAACACCTACCTATAGCCAACGGAAATATGGGAAAGCCGCAGTACCTGAAATGGATAGTGAAATTCATTTCCCTTCATTGGCTGCTGTCTCAGAATCGGACAAAAAGGGAATCAAGAAGTAAGTTCGATTTAAATAAACAAACTACCCTTACTAATTAATTAATTTAATTATTTATCTTTTGTAGTGATGATAGAAGTTTTCAATCTGTTACACGTGGATCTAAAAATATGGGTGACCTTAATCAAGGGGCCCTTAAAGTTGAAACGGGAAATAAATATTCGGCTTTAAGGCAAAGAGACTACAGTCATTAGGAACTTGTTTTAGGGTCTTTAAATTACGGAATTTAAATAAATAGGTGAAGAAATATTGATTGAAATTCGACAGAGAAGAGAGAAGTTTTAAAGACTATATGTTATCAAAATATGATATCATTCTTTTTTTCAAATTGCTGAAAAATTGAAAGAAAAAAACCTGTTTTTGAAAAAGTATATCTGAGTGGTACAAACAAAAGCCACGGTATTTGACAAGATGAATTGATTGATTGATTGAAAAACTTTGATTACGAAAATAAATTAAATAATAAATATTCATCTTGTTAAGTACTATTTTTGTAGTTGTGGCCTTTTGTTTTATTCCGACTTATTAAAACATTTCACTAAAGCGTTTATCAAACAAACAAACAAACAGAGATTGGTGAAAAACAAAAATATATAAACAAAATCATAAGAATAAGAATACAAAACAAAACTAAACTAAAAAAAACAAACCCAAATGCAGTTAAATTAAATTAAACAAACAAACAAACAAAAAAATTGAAAAAATAAATAAACACAACAAATTGTATAATTTTATATAAGTGGAAAAAGCTTTTAAAATGACAGGTAAACTGATTAAATTAAGTAGTAAATAAATAAATAAATAATTATAGCTAGGGTTAAATTTGTGTACATGTTGCCTTAAAAAATTAATATGTAAAGTAAACTAAAAAAATTAGGGTTTAAAACAAATATTAAAAAGAAGACTGTATGTGTTTAATATTAGCCTGATTATAATTAATTAATTAGTTAATTATTAATAGCCAAAATTTAGGATTATTGGATTATATATATATATTCCATTTATTTTTGTTCTTTATTAAAGGCTTAGGTAAGGAGAGAAAGAGAGAGTGCCCCTGTCGTCATCGTTTCTACAATATTCCAAAATTAAATTTACAAACAAACGATGAATTTTTTGATTATTTATTATTGAAAACCCAGGAAAAACGTTTTTTCCTCTTTTTTAAAATCAAGAAGATTTTGAAAGGCTCTCCAGTTAGGATATCATTTTTTTATATATATTATTATTTTGTAAAAGTCGTTTTTTTTTCTCATGTTTTTTTTTTTTTTTGAAAATTTAAGTTCACTACAAAAAATTGTGGAATTAATAAAACTGTCAGTTTCAAAAGAATTTAATTTAATTTAGGCTTTATAAATTAATTATTTTTAATTTTTTTTTAGGTGGACGGACATCGCTATCATTTCATAAGCCGGTCCTGAAATTTTGCGTTGTTTTTTTTTTTTTTTTTTTTGGTGACGTCATCTAGTCTATTTCCGATTCCGGAAAATGCTAGAATTTAGAAAGAAAAAGGAAGTGAATGGGCTTCTTATTCTGGTTTAATTTTAGCAGGGATAGATAGACTTTTTTAAGACGGAATGGGTAACAGGGTTATTCGGATGCGCGTCCTAGTCCACGACCCCCTTACCCGTGACGGAGGGGTATGAAAGAAGAGGCGGGTCTTATTTTTGTTATGGCGTTGTATGTATATCCGGGTCAAATAAACGTCGTCTGCCCCTTCGTCTGCCAAGTTGGAATGGGCTCGGATTGTAATTTTTGAAATAACATTGTTTAAAAATGGAAGTTACACAAGACATAGGGCTTGCAACTGAAAAAAAACGGGGAAGACCCAAGAAAATTAAAAGTGAGTTAGAATTGAGTAAAAGTCTTCATAGATATTACAGCACGAACAGGTTTTAACCAAACACTAAGCTCACAAAACTCCTGACCATTCACTAAGCCTTGGTTAACTTCATCAAATTCGTTTACAAAATCATGAGGATAGTAGAAATGATTGGCTTAAGAAAGAATTAGCGAACACTTTTCACCTTTACAGATGTACTCCAAATCCAAAACACCGGCACCAAATTCACTAACTACCTTCTTAATTGCTATTAAAAACAATTCCCGAATAATTATCGGACCCTCCGACCCTCGCATTTAGACGGCTCCATTTTGAACCCCTGTGAAGACGCTTATCTGTACAACCATAGCCCACTCGATCCGCGCTCTATAGCTATAGCGCGAGCAGCTTGCGTCGTGACGCGCGTGATCGAGTGGGCTATGGTACAACGCAAGAGGGGTCGTAGTCATGGCGACAGAGGTAAACAGGAATTACGTATTTTTGGCCCTCCCCGTCAGCAACGTCACCAATACGTAGTTTTTGTGAGCCAATAAGATAATTTATTTTTTTGGTTACGTGTTGAAGGAAGGGACTACATACTCGTCTATGAGTCGGACTGAAGTAAAGGCCAAACATTGTTTATTCCGTCTTAAAAAAGTCTATCTATCCCTGATTTTAGTTTATTATGAACAAATTTTGAAGGAAAATTTTAAATTATATAGTTTAATAAACGTTTGAATGTACATTTTGATCATTAGGTATGTGGATTTTTTTTTAGGTGGACGGACATCGCTATCATATCATAAGCCGGTCGTAATTTTGCGTTTCTTTTTTTTTTGGTGACGTCATCTAGTCTATTTCCGATTTCGGAAAATGCTAGAATTTAGAAAGAAAAAGGAACTAGTTTCTTCTTATTCTGGTTTAATTTCAGTTTAATATGAAGAAATTTTGAAGGAAAATTTTAAATTATATAGTTTAAAAAACGTTTGAATGTACATTTTGATCATTAGGTATGTGAATTTTATTTTAAACTAACGTGGTTTAAAGCGGATGTCCAAGGCTTAAGTTAATGTTAGGCTTAAAATGTCATTGACACTCCAGTATTGGCAATACTTTCATGTTGAGTTGACAACATGACGTATTTATTATTATTCATAATTGTTAATTTCAGTTTAATACGAACAAATTTTGAAGGAAAATTTTTAAATTATTTAGTTTAAAAAACGTTTGAATGTGTATTTTGATTATTAGGTATGTGGATTTTATTTAAAACTAACGTGGTTTAAAGCGGATGTCCAAGGCTTAAGTTAATGTTAGGCTTAAAATGTCATTGACACACCAGTATTGGCAATACTTTCATGTTGAGTTGACAACATGACGTATTTATTATCAGAATCATAATTGTCAGGAACACCGAACACGTTTTTTGAAGTATTTTGTTTTGAGGATGATAATTTCTATGTTACAGCGTTACGTCACGCGTGGGTTTTAAAATAGAATAAAAAATATTGCGAAAATTATTATTATTGGAAATAATGCCTAGAGTTTTATGGTTAAAAAATCAACTTTACACGAATGGATGCTGATTATTTAGCTGAAAGAATTATCAAGGATATAGAGGGAATATTTGAAAAGGATCCTCACATGTAAGATTAAGAATTAATTAATTAACATACGCGGGGAATTAAAAATTAACATAGGGAGTATCATTACCACATTAGAGCTGATTTTGAAATCTTGCCTGTCATTGAATGCACAAAAAACAAGTGCCCAGTTATTCACGTTGCTCATCAAGTAGGACTTGAAAGTTGGTGTGTTAAACATGTTTTCCAATATGCCTACAAAAATATTATGGATTGGAAAACCAATCACCAACAAAGCAGTAGGTTTAAACCTGTTTTAATTTTGGATAAATAATTATTGTATTAATTGTATCTTAATTAAGAGTTTAATAATTTGTTGGGTTGGACAAGAGCCCTACTTCTTATTAACCCAGACATACAAGTTGCTTGGAATATAAGGTTCAATCCAAAAAAAAATAGCTATTAATTAGTTCTTGTAACTAATTTAACTAAGTTACAGGAAAGAGTTGATCGAGTCTGATAAACATGACATTCAAAAAGAACTGAAATTCTCAGCAATAGCTTTAAGTAGAAAGCCTAAATCTGCAGAGGCATTTATACATAGAAGATGGCTTTTAACCTCTTTAATGAAATGTAATAACACCACCAAAATCTCCCCTGGTCAAGCTGAAAATGAGTTTCAAATTTGTAACAAAGCAGCTGAAAGTTACTCTCAAAATTACTATGCATGGAGTCACCGCATTTGGGTTGTACAAAGAGTTGATTTGACTAATATTCAAGTAAACTTGAAGGTTTTTCCAGAAGTGAGATGAGACTAGAAGTGAAGGGTTCTAGCATTGGTAATAGATCCTGACATTAGTGAACAAATTTGAGGATTTTACGCCGCTTCAATCGCGCCTACGCTAGAGAGAAAAAAATTGGTCGAGTTCCAAAAACATTTCCTACCCCCTTCCCCTCAACCTAAAGCGGCGAAACACGGACGCGGGTGCTTGAATCTAGTTCAGCCGTCTACCACCGCGAGCGTCTCACGTTTTGGAGGGGAAATTCTGAAACCGCCACTAGAGGGCCAACCGTTCTTGTGTTATCAAGAATATTCACTTTCGCCGAGTGAAGAATTTGGTTAGCTCAGTACTTCTGGTCTCATCTCACTTCTAGTTTATCTGACCTAAAATATATTTGTAGACTTAATTAATAATAACCTTTAACCTCTTATAGATTGCTCGGTTGGAGTTGAAAAACTCTGATTTATGGATACAAAAGCATATTTCAGATCATAGTGGAATTTATTACCGTCAGTTCCTATTATCTAGATTAATTGAGAATAAAGAAACCACCCGTAGTTCAAAGACTGACGGATTAAAATTAAATGAGGATGGAATCGAAGAAGAAAACGTTATTTCTTTGCTTTTAAATGAACTAGAAACAAATTCGGATTTAATCCAATTCTACGAAGGCCACGAATCTCTTTGGTATCATAGGAGATTCATTCTTCATAATTTAAAATTAATTGTGCCAATGACGCGCCCGAATCCTCCTCAATCATCATCATCGTGTCAAAATAGACATAGACAAACAGCCAAAAGAACCAAATTAGAATTATTAAAAGAACGTTTTAATTTAAACGAAGAAGAAAATTTTATAGAAAAGATTAGATCGAAAAGTAATAATAAAGAAAATGGAGAAGTGTCAAAAAATTACGCCCAAAACTTATTCTTAGAGAAACATATTGAATGGTTAAAAAGGTTTTTAACTACTCTCGAAGGAGGAGATGTTCCGATTCCGACAATATGAAGTTTTAAAAATTAAATAAATAATTATTAAAGGTCTTTCAAACAAACAAACAAACGAATAAACGAAGCGTAACAGGAGCATGCTCATTCATAAATTAAATAAATAAATAATTATGCAGCAGGTTTTAGAAAATTCTACAATGAGAAATAAAATACCTGAGACTACATTAACAATTTTTAAGAATTGTTGGATTTTTATTGTTGGGTCTAAATAAATAAATAAATAAATAATTATTAGGGTTATACTGAGAGAAATTAAATAATTTATTAGGAGTTGTTGAATGTTGATGAAGTTGCGAAGTTGCTAAAGGAGAGAGAGAGAGCTTAAAATTTGTCGTTGGTTAATTATTAATTATTATAAAAGATGGTTGGAGAACGGAGGTGTTATGATTATGACTTTTTCTTTTCTTTTTAAATTAAACTATTAAAGTTAAAGGGAGGGTGAAGTAGAAAACAAGTGATTTTTTTATCGATTTTTCTACTAATTTTAAGACCAGTCTGCATAGTCAAACATTCAGGAAATACTTCCGAATGATTTTAAAATTCAAATTAGGTTCAGATTTTAAGGATAATTTTAAAGAAAGTCCTCCGACCAATCGCGTAACGCCTTGCCTTTTTATTAACAAAATTATCGTGGCACGCTCCATGTCTCGCGCCACGATTGTCACGTCGCGCGCCTAATTTTATCAAATCATTCGACACGGAACCTGCCACGAGAATTTTGTTAATAAAAAGGCAGGGCGTTACGCGATTGGTCGGAGGGGCTTATTTAAAACTATCTTTAAAATCAGAACCTAATTTGAAATAATTTTAAAATCATTCGGAGTTGGTATTTCCTGAATGTTTCACTATGCAGACTGGTCTTATAATTAGTAGAAGAATCAATAAAAAATCACTTGATTTTCTACTTCACCCTCCCTTTAATGAATTTATGTTACTTTAAATGTTAATTTTTTTATTTTTAAACTTAGGGTAACAAAATAATGAATTATAATATAAAATTTAAATTTTACAAAATAAAAATAAAAATAAAACAATGTTACAAAAAAAAAAGTTACAATTAAAAAAAATATAGATAAAAAATTCAAAATATTATTTGATTTATTTTATTCCATTTTTTTCCCTTTTTCCCTAGACACAGCGCATTGTTTGACCACGTGATCGCAAGAGTATAGAAATAATGATGCCCCAATACGAAATAAACCCATAGTTAAAACCTATTGAAAACAAAAATTAAAATTTAAATGACTTTAGCTCTTTTTTTTTAAAGTTGTTTGGGGTTCAAAGGTTAATTTACCTCAAAGATCAGGTTAAATATAGATGAAACCGGCATCATACCAGCGCAAACTGTACTAACTAGCATGCCATCCACCCCTACTACACTGGTGAAGTTGCCCATCTGATAAACAAATAATTATAATTAGAATCATCTAATTAATTTTTCAGCAATTAAAACTAATTTTACTATGGAATCCTTCATTAATTGAGTTGCTACTTGTTCAGGAGTGAAGAGACCGGCTGATTCACTGATTTTTGCAGTTTCCATTGGCTAAATAAATTAAATTAAATATTAATTATTTTTAAAGGAATTTTGAATTAGATATCAGTTTATTTTTATTTACTTTTGATTTCATTTCTTCTTTATATCCGGGTGTATCCGTGTCAGGTGGAAAAGCCACCGTGATTCCAATATTGTAAGGTTTAACTTCCATTTGTAATGATTCTGCTAAACCTAATAAGGCGAATTTTGAAGTTGAATAAGCCGAGTATCCATACATTCCAAAGAGACCCGCAATTGAGGATACAATTATAATTTTGCCATTTTTAAGTTCTTTCATTTTTGGTAGAACAGCTTTGGTAACTTGTACCGTTCCAATGACATTGATATTTAACATTCTCTATAAATGTCAAATTGAATACTTCTTTTAATTAACATTAGATTAATTATCAATAAAAATATATTAATAACTATACTTTGAATTCTTCTATAGAAGTATCTTCAAATCTACGACTGATGGATGTGCCAGCACAGTTGACTAAAATATTAATTGGTCCAACTTCATTTTCTGCCTTAGTGATTACATTTTCAACTAAGTCATAATCTTTGCTGATATCAACTGAATATGTTTGAATTTTCTAGGTAATGATGTGTAGTATAAATATTACTCATTAACATAATCAGAAGTGAGATGAGACTAGAAGTGAAGGGCTCTAGCATTGGTAACAGATCCTGGCACTAGTGAACAAATTTGAGGATTTTACGCCGCTTCAATCGCGCCTACGCTAGAGAGAAAAAATTGGTCGAGTTCCAAAAATATTTTCTACCCCCTTCCCCTCAACCTAAAGCGGCGAAACACGGACGCGGGTGCTTGAATCTAGTTCGGCCGTCTACCACCGCGAGCGTCTCACGTTTTGGAGGGGAAATTCTGAAACCGCCACTAGAGGGCCAACCGTTCGTGTGTTATCAAGAATATTCACTTTCGCCCAGTGAAGAATTTCGTTAGCTCAGTACTTCTAGTCTCATCTCACTTCTGACATAATTAATAAGTATTAAATTACTTGAGATGGGCTGTGCAAAGCTATTCTTTGTAGATCCCTACTAGCCACATCAAGGAGGTCCTTAAGACGATTTAGTTAATTATTATTTATTTTTAAAATGCTAATAAAGAATTAATTACTTGATTTCTTGCTAATATGCTGACACTAGCTCCTTTCCTAACAACATAACTAGCAATAGCTTTGCCTATTCCCTGAGATCCACCGGTTATCTTATGAAAAGATACAATTAAAACTAATTATAGCTATTTTGAAACTAATTATGACAATTAAAACTTACAAGTACGTGTTTTCCTGCCAACAATTCATTTTCTTTTTTGATAAAATTCTTCTTTTTAAGGAAGTAAAGTACCATACATAAAGCGGAACTACATCCAATAATTAAGTACAATATTGTCAACTCCATTGGTTTAAACTAAAACCACGTGTAAAATCTACACTTTAAATTTTTTTAACAAGATGTCACCGGGATGGGCGGAATGATCAAAGTACACCCAACAAAGTTATTTTTCGCTCGGCAGCATGTACTCAAGCGTGACCTGTGACCTGTCACCTGACAGCGCGAGGCTTAACAGCGCAGAATTACTTTCAGAAATTTTGGGTCGGAGTCGCTCGGTCGCGTTTCTTTGTGTACCGTGCTTTAGAATTTCTTTTAATTATAGTGGTGAGTAAATTAAATATTTACCGGTTAAAAGCGAAATTAAGGATTAATAAGTGCATCTATATTAAAATGAACGGATAACCTTTCATCCTTCAGGTAAAAATTGTTTTAATTAAATACGTTGGTGTTGGGAATATTTCAGCTAAGCCTTGATCTTTTGTTTGTTCAAAAATGTTCATGGTCTACTGCCATTCATTGTTATTTTTTATGGACGTTAAGCCTTGGTTCTTAGTTGCAGTTTCAGTTAACACGTGGACCTTTTAATTATTTTTTATCGTGTAGCTAATTATTGTCGCGTTTTCCGTGTTTGTTTATATTAAGCATACAGTAACAATAAAATTGTATAGTAATGTTATTATGGTAACATATGCCATCATTTTATTTGTCAATATTGTTGTTGTCAACCTTGACATAATTGTCAACCATCGCGCAGCATTGCCATTAACAACACCAATTAATGTTAGACTAGGTGGCCTTATTTTGGCACCTTCACGTTGTCTAACAAATAGCTTTCTTTAGGAAATTTCAAAGTTGAAAATGCCATCTTTCAAAATGCAGAAATTAAATTATTTATTCACGTTAATCTCAATTATCTATACATTATGTGTGAAAGGAGAAATTTCAGAATACACATTTAACATTAACATGCCATCTGTTCAGCCTACCATGGTGAATACAAAACAAAAATTGTCCTGAAAATTTAGAGAATTTATAACCAAGAACAATTAAATCTAGGCTGATCAGTACTTTTGTACTTCTAAACCAATAACGGTTGATGAAGCATTTATAGTTGGATTTGAACCTCATGCCAATGCCTCTAGAGCACATCATATGATTTTGTTTGGCAGTAATTACCCCGAAGATAGTTCTAAAACATATCCCAACTTCTGGTTAGTTAGTTAGTTAGTTACTTTGGATATAGCATTATGTTTCTGTTGTAAAGTAAAAATTGCATTTACAAAAATACAAAGGGATTGTGGACATCAAGGATTACATCAGGGGGTATCTATAATGTTTGCTTGGGCAAGAAACGCCCCTCCTGTAAATATGCCCCATGGTAATTTGACAACAAAGTTACAAAGTGTTTTTAGACAGTTTGAAAGTAAAATGGCAATATTTTTACTTAGATGTTGGTTTTCACGTTGGTCAAATGACCTCCGTAACCCATTTAATTTTACAAGTCCACTATGCAAAACAGTTACCTGGTAAATTAAATAATCCCCACCCCTTTGAAGAAAAGGTTTCAGAAAAATTTTAAGCGACAAATTTTCAGATGGTGTTCAAGATAATAGTGGGTTATCGTTACGTTTAACAAACAAAAAGCAAAAATATACGGCAGGAATTTTCATATTAGCCAATTCTCGTGCGGTTATACCTCCTAGAGCACCAAGTGCGTTTGTTATTTCTTCAATTATAAACTGACTCAAAATATTTCAATTAAAAAAATCAAATTTTTCACTCACTTTTTAGAAGTATCGGTGGACGTTTCTTGTCCTTACCTTTCAGATAGACCAATATATGTCTTCGCGTATAGAGTACACACGCATAAATTAGGCGTTGTAGTCAGTGGATATAAATACGATGGTAGTACTGATAAATTCAGTTTATTAGCGAAAGGCAATCCTCAGTGGCCTCAAGTAAATAATATTATTCACTAAGTGTCCTCAGAAGTGAGATGAGACCAGAAGTACTGAGCTAACCAAATTCTTCACTCGGCGAAAGTGAATATTCTTGATAACACACGAACGGTTGGCCCTCTGGTAGCGGTTTCTGAATTTTCCTTCCAAAACGTGAGACGCTCGCGGTGGTAGACGGCCGAACTAGATTCAAGCACCCGCGTCCGTGATCCGTGGCTTTAGGTTGAGGAGAAGGGGATAGGAAATGTTTTTGGAACTCGACCAATTTTTTCTCAGTAGTGTAGGCGCGTGGGAAGCGGCATAAAATCCTCAAATTTGTTCACTAGTGCCAGGATCTACTATCAATGCTAGAGCCCTTTACTTCTAGTCTCATCTCACTTCTGGTGTCCTTTATCCCATGCACTGTTGTCAATTCTGTGTAATTTTTACGTAGGCCTTTTTTCCAATGGAACACACTCAAACAATCTCAAAAAACGATACACTGGTGTGTAAATCAATTATCTTAGAACGTTAAATAGCTCTTGCTAATAAAATTGGGATTGGCCTATGGTTTTAGCTGGCCAGGTGTACTTTTAACTCGTCACAAAAAGACGAAATGACAGTCATGGGATCAACGTCAAAAGACGAAATGTGCAATCTGTATTTAATGTATTATTCCGAAGTTGAAAGAGGGACCAGTCTCCCGGAATCCAGTTGTGGTTCCAACTTATTTCCTAGCCTATCATATAGGCTTCCAATTGGGAATGACCTTCCCTTACCCAGAAACCCTCTCTTAGAAGAATTAGCCGATGACGCGTCTCATTCGGACACGGAACAAATTGTTTCATCCCAAAACACCCCGAATTTACCATCGGAAATTAATTTAACTAAAAAGACAAATTTACATCGTAATCTCATGGACCCTGACTCTGAAGAGTTTCAAAATACCGATTTTGATTTAAATATAAATCGTCAAAAAATTCAAGATGAAGAATTGGAATTTGATATTAATTATAGCAAGTTTTTAATTAATTGTCTTGAAAGAAAGAGGGGGGGTAATTTGTAATTTTTTATTTTATTATTTATATTATTAGGTTATAACGAAGTTTCCAATTGGCCAAAAGCAAATGTTAAATTTGGCCAAGTTACTGCAGTAACTTTTGATACAGATGGAAATGTGGTTATATTTCATAGAGGAAGCCACGTTTGGAATGAACAGTAATTTACCAAAGTTGAATTTTGTTAAATTTTGAATTACTAATGTTTATAGTTATTCAGTTCATTTGATTTGTCCAACAACTACTTACCAATTGATGATGGACCAATTCCGGAATATACTGTTGTAACTTTAGACCCAATAAGCGGGAAAATATTACATCATTGGGGTGAAGGTCTATTTTACCTTCCTCATGGTCTAACGATAGATAAAAATGGAATCGCTTGGATTACCGATGTGGCTTTACATCAAATCTTTAAATTCCCGCAAAAGGGTGACACGAAAGCCGCCTTAACTTTAGGGGAACGCTTTGTAAATGGAAATGATCAAAATCATTTTTGTAAACCGGCAAGTGTTGCTATTGACAGTCAAGGAGATATATTCATTGCCGATGGGTATATACATATTTTAAAGTTTTCAACAAGCAATTGCAGCTATGGGTTAATTGTTTTCCAACCATATTTATAGTTATTGCAATACGAGAATCGTAAGGTTCAGTAATGATGGAAAATATATTAGTCAATTTGGTGAAAGTAGTTTACAGCAAAGTATGAAATTAATTAATTAATAGGGGATATTATCGCGTTGATAATTAATTCTTGTTGCTGTTAAATTTATTAGGAGTGTATCCACCGCTACCAAACACTTTTTTCATACCCCATAAAGTTATATTAGTCCAAAAAGAGACATTAATATGCGTGGCAGATCGGGAAAATGGAAGAATACAATGTTTTACAAAATCGGATGGAAAATTTAGTTTCCAAATTGCCAGGAAAGAATTTCACGGAAGGTTGTTTTCGGTAGCGGGTGCCGATGTAGATGGAGGAAGTCTTCTTTATTCCGTTTGCGGGAATGCTTTAGGTCCAGCCACTCATCCTGTTCAGGCTTTCGTTTTTAATCTGACATCGCGGGCCATGCTAAACATTGTTACTCCAAAACAAGGGGTAAATTATATTACAATTCGTCAAGGAAACAGGCCTAACGCCTACTAAATAAAATATTGCAGACATTCTCTCAACCTCACGATATCGCCGTCTCAGATAATGCCGAAAACTTTTACGTTGTTGAAATTGGACCAAATGAAATTTGGAAGTTTGAAAAAGGTCTGTCCTGTCCTTTTTCAACTTGTCAAATTTCCTCTCGTGGTTTACGTTGATCTACACGCTTTTCTTTTATAACTTTAGCCACTCACAAAAGCACAAAAAAGGTTCTAGATGTGACAACTGAAAGTCAAAAACCTGCTGTGTCGCCACAGACCACGGTGGTGGTTAAAACGGAAACCGAAGCTCCTAAACGATTAATTCCAAAGAAACCATTGACAAGTAGTTCGGTCGTCGCTGAAGCCAGCAATTTCGCTACTTCAATGGTTATCATGGCTCTTTTGGGTATTCCTGTATTATTGCTTATTTTAATAACAGTCATCTTTCGTCTGAAGAAGAGGGGTAAGTACCGAATTTAATTGTTTGATTTATGGCAACGCGTAGTAGTTAGTCTTGCCTCCTGTCACCCCATGCCGTTACAGGGTTCGTACTGAACCTGGACCGATAAGTCAGGGATTTGGGAAATGGGGGGGGGGAGTCAGGGATTTAAAGCTTCTTCCTAAAGAATCAGGGATAGGTCAGGGATTTCGTTTGGTCGTTATTGTTACTTATGGTTTGGTGTATATCAAACCATAATTGCAATTTGCAATGCCAAATACGGGCCAGGTATGACCATGAAGTGGACTCTGGTTAGTGGTAACACACCTTAAAATGGTCAGGGACATTGGAAAAATTTGCTCAGGGAGAAGTCATCCCTGAGTTTTCAATGTAAAAATTTAGTCCGAACCCTGCTGACGGTTAGAATCAAACAGTTTTTTTTTTTATTTAAAAAAAGAAAACTGCGTTGATTTTCAAAAAACACACCTTTTTGTAGGAAAATTCCAACATTGTTCGTTACCTCACGTTAAAGGTTGGTTGGGTGGCTATCGAGCTCCTTATACCTCCCAAGAAAAATTCAATATCGGTAGTTTATTGAATCCTCATAAAGGATTCGATCGCGTCGCGTTAGACGAAAGTGATTTAGACGGAGAAGATAAAAGTGATTCGGACATTGAGGAATTTAACGCGGCCATTAGAAAAGCTTAAATATTATTATTCTTTAATTCGAAACACTAATTCTATAGTTTTGATACTAATTCGATATAATATATATATTACATGAACTGATAAAACGGGACTCTCTTTTTGTGACAAAGAGACTTAAACTACTACTTAAAAGTTAATTTAAATTAATTTAATTCAAATTACAAAAAAAAAGGTTACGGTGCACGAATGGTCACTATATTCGAGCTTTTTAAACAAACACGTTTTTTGAAGTAGAGAGTGAAAATTGGTTGTGATGTTAGATTAAAATCTCACTAATTACGGTTTAGGGCTGGTACAATCAATCTTACGCCCTAAAATCTCCTAGTATTATTAATGAACAAAAACGGTACAAACGGAAAACGCGGTTAATTAAAATTAGTTTTTAATTAAAACTAATTAATTTTTAACAGGCATATTTAAACCAATCTCAGACGCAGCCATTAATAAGGAGGCTTATTCCTTAATTCCTGATTCTGAAATGACCAATTAAAAAAAATGGTTTTTTAATTATAAATAGTTAATTTTAATTAAGATTAATTAATGAAGTTAATATAAATATGGGTGGTAGTTAAAAAAAATGGTGTAAATAATTATCTAAAAACAAAGCTTATATATCAATCAACCCGCAACTATATCTATAGTCACTTACAATCTTGGAAAGGACCTATTTTTAACTGATTTTTAATGGGAATTAGGCCACTTTCAAGACTGTAATTGAATATAATGTATATTAGCGCGTGTGTCAATCAATGTGTGAGAACACCTGTGTATTGCTCACATAATGTAAAAAAAAAGTCATTAAGAGAAAATTACCGAAAAAATGGGCCATTTCACTGACATTAAGTTAGGACGCGGTATTTCCTATATATATAGATTAATTTAATAGACGTACTAATTAATGATTAACCTATACCTACTGTGCCACATATCTCCTCCTGGACGTTAATGAAATGTACGTTATGGTACGTACGTTTTGATTATCATGACTTGAGTCATGGATGATCTTGAGGTCATGACCTCTTCCCCCCCCCCTTCCCTGGTACCTTAATTGCATTGCGTTTAACTTAATTAATATTTAAGGTAATTAGGGCAGTCGTATGACTAAGAAATTGCTAAGAAAAAAATTAGTTAAAAATTAAATTTAAATTTAATTAAGATTAACAATCGCAATCTTTAAAAATATTTAATTTATACTGTATATTAATTTAATCTGTAATTATAATTAATTAATTAATTAATTTATTTATTTGAAAACAAATGTGAATTAATGAAAGTCAAAGAAAGAAAGTGAACTATATTATCTAATCTATCTATAATTATAATTATATTTTTAATTAGTTTTAATCGGGTTTTTTTTTTCTTCACGAATCTCAACACCAAAAATGACAATGTTTATTTTTTCTTTTCTTTATTGTTATTTTTAATGTTATTTTCACTTATACACAATTTACGTTTGATTATATTGGAATTTTACATTCTTGTTTTTTGGGGGTTTTACTCGGTACTTAGTTTTTAATTACGGATCTGTTTAACAGTATTTTTTTTAGTTGTCGTCTCTCTTTTTCTCTGTTCTGTTTTAAAATCTTTCTTTTTGAAATAAATGTTTATCTTGTAAAAGTGTCAATTTTTTGTTTGTTTCGTACTTCTTACATAACTAGGTAAGTTTATTATAAGTTATCACAAAGAGATAATAGACTTACGTTTTGGGTGTGTAATAGGCTTATGATATCGTTACCTCCCAGGGTGTTACAAGTAAAAAGGGGGGGAGGGTCGTTTTTCATGGAACCATCCCAATGTACTTCGGTCGGTCTATACCATAAGTTTATAAGTGATATGTTCCTTCCATAAGTATGACATTACCCTTACTTCGCAATGCTACTTAAGCCACGTTCACACTTGGCACTTTGAATCCGTTTCCAACCGTTTTGAGAAGGACGAATCATTTTTTTCAAAATAATAATTGCATTTTTTCGTGAAATATTTCTATGGTTAACAATAGCCCCTTCCAAAAAGTTTTGAAAAAATGTTCTTAGTCCGAGTCAGTTAAGTTCTTCCTACAAATAGGAAGCAGTTTCCCCGCATAGCCTAGTTCACAACCTAGATATGACGTTTTTTTAGCTCCAAGTGCGCGTGCGCGAAGAACTTAAACAACAAGATGCACAAGGCAGTCAAACTTTTTGGAAGGGGCTATTAAATGTTACACTTTGACCTTTTAAAACCTGAAAACTGTTTCAAAGTGTGAACAAGGCTTAAGAGATTTACAGCTCGAGCTCGAGCTAGTTCTAGTAGAACGACAAGCGAGAATTGAAGTCCTACACTCGGTTAAATTAATTTTTCAGAACTTCCATCTTGCTATTTAGTCTGAATTACTAAGCCTTTGACAGCTCATCAAGTCACCAGGCGTCGCGTTACCTATCTAATCTATGACCTACGTCAGTCACTTCAAAATTACAAGCTCCAGTTTGTAACCAGAGATTAACAAACTTATAGGGAACATATCTTATGAACTTATGTCTATACTTACCCCTTTTTATAACACCCTATATTTTTATATACACTAATACGCACCATACATACTGTTTTTTTTTTAATTTTGTACATATTAACATGGATTAACTTTAATTTAAACATTTAACTACTTTAAAAATACGGTTTAAAACCACCTCGATTTCAGGTTTGTAATATATTTTCGTATTTTTTTTTTATTTGTCGCTTAGTTTTAATTTAAAAATCTTTTGCGCCGCGTTGGGGTCAACGTCAACGAGATACAAGGTTTTTTTGTCGCGTGATATGGTCATTTGATGAGGTTGTTTCATTTCCTTATTAAAATTTAATTAATTATTATCGGGAGTAGTTAATTTAGTTTTTAATGTCAATTAATTAACTTACTTGCGGAGGACGCCAATATTTCATCAGAGTTTTTGTCGGAAGGTTAGCGTAGAGTATGGCTTGATTGGGAACGTCCGGTAGGAAGCTTTGACCGACGGCGGCGAAAACGTTGTCGCCGTTCAAAACGATGGCGTAACTTCGGCCCATGTTAGGCGCGTTTATGGACTGTAATGGAATGCCGGTTCTCGTATTTGCTTTTAAACCAGCCGAGTAACAAATGACTCGGTAGTTTTCTCTGTCCGCCACGCAAAGGCGGTTTTTATCTTCGTCCAATGCCAAATCGTGAGGAATTGTCAACCAGTCTTTTAAGGGAGAGAAAACGCGGCATTAATTAGACTAATTACTTAGGGTATATAATCGTGGATAAAAAATGCGAGTCTGGAAATTCGTTTTCACGCTATAGGATAGGCAACTCCCTGTCTCCGACGACAGCCTATTCGTTATATCAGGGATAGATTTAATTTTAGTAGTAGGAATGGAGAACAGAGTAATGTGGGCGCGCGTCAAAGTCCCGGACCCCCTTCCACGGGACGGAGGGGTATGAAAGAAGAGGCGGGTCATAGCGACAGAGGTAAAAAGGAACTACGCATTTTTCGCCGTCCCCGTCGGCAACGTCATCAAAACGTAGTTTAAGTGAGCCAATAAGATAATTTAAACTTTACGTTACGTGTTGGAGTCTATGAGCCGGACTGAAGTAAATACTAACCGTTCTCCATTCCTACTTCTAAATTAAATCTATCCCTGGTTATATACTCTGTTCCAGCTTTGGTTGTCTGCACGCGCAAAGCTAGGTCTCTATGTAACGTAGCTTCGCGCGTGCTGACAAGAGACGAAAGAAATACTCGTGTTCAGAATCCAAAATCTCGAGGTTTAAATCTTGAATGTATTTCGTTTTTTCGTCTCTTGTCAGCACGTGTGAAGCTACGTTACATAGAGACCTAGCTTTGCGCGTGCAGACAACCGAAGCTGGAATAGAGTATATACGGAATAAGCTGCCGTCAGAGATAGGGAGTTGCCTATCCTATAGCGTGAAAGCGCGATTCCTTTATCCACGATATAATTTTGGATTAAACCTTTAGTTCCAATTATTTGGTCCAAAGTTCCGTTCGGGTAAAATTTTAAGACCCTAGAATTGCAATAGCCGTCACTAACAAAGAAGGCTCCGTTTGTGGCTACGACCACTTTAGTTGGCATGCAAAAATGATTGTCGCTTTTTCCAGGAACAAAAGCTTCGCCCAAAACCAGACTAGGTTTTTCGGAATCGGGAGAAAATTTCAGAACCTGGAATTAATTTTTATCCAATTTAATTTTAATTACGATTAATTAAAAATTTAATCTAGTTTAATTAATTAAATTGAACCTGGTGTAAAGCTACGTCAGTAACCCAAGTATTTCCTTCGTGATCTATAGTGATACTGTGAGGCATGTAAAACCTAAAATTTAATTAATTAAGATTAATTAAGTTTATTTAATTTTAATGAAGTTTTATTAAAGAAGGACTTACTGATTTTTTCCTCTAGAGCTAATCAACGCTCCATTTTCCGGGTCGTAAACTAGTATAGTGTCATTCAAAATTGGCCCGTTTTTAATGAAATTAAAGATGTTATCATCGTTGAATGAACTGAAATTAACAGCGTTTTAAGATGATCCTAATTAAATTAGTTTTAATTGAAATACTTTTCTTCCGGACTCGCTCCAGCAACCCAAACTCTATCCGCTCTATGAATCAGATTAACTTTATCATTGTTATCAATGGCAACTCCGCTAAATTCTAAAATTGCGTTGTCAATATACGCGGGCCAATTTTCTTCAATTTCCACAGTTTTAGGCCATTGTTTCTGGGCTTCTCTTCCCTGAAACGCGACCAATGGTCAGAAACTCGATAACATTGTCCATATTTCATACCTTTTCATCGTATTCGTTGAAAAACTCCTGCAAATTTTCGTAGTAATCGGTTCTAGGGTCCACGCGATATAAATAACTATTTCCGAAGGAAATAGCATCCAAAACAAAAAATAAGATTGATATCGAAATGGAGAGTGCCCGAGTTCCAGCCATATGCTATAATTTCTAGCAATTTTCTAGTATTTTCAATGAGTTTGAAGTTTATTTTTATCTATTTTCTAAATTATTTATTCTACTCCCGAATCTATTTATTAATAAACAACAGTTTTTCGAATTTAATTAACGCGAATTTAAGTCATCCTTTCAGCATCATCTCCTCCAGCGTTTCTATTGCGATTTTATAGAAAGATCAATGGAGACGTATTTCTCTCTTCTCCTATGGACCGTTGCCATGGAAACGGAGTGCCCCTGTACTAGTGTTCAACCCTCGGTACACCAAAGTATTACGCCGCCGTACGGGTTTTGACGTCATACCATTGTGAATTCGCGTGGGTTCAAATCCCGACAGCGGTTCAATTATGTTTTTAACTTTTTATTCAAAATCTTTATTTTTATTTTGAAATTCGATAGTTTATGTAAAAATCAGCAATTAAAATAATGATTGCAATTATACAGACTAATTTGGAAATTAATGCTGAATTTTAAATCGGTCACCGCCACCTTTGTAGTAACTAGCCAAATAAACCTCATATCCTTCCTTAATTTATCAATCAAAAACTGAGTTGGTCATAATGACCAACTCTTAACGCATTGCCACCGTTGGTCGAACTGCATGTCGTCGACGCGCAATGCCGTTATCTCATCAAGTACTATCCATGTTGTAGAAACAAGGATGATATCGTCTCGGGCAATTAGAGCCCAAGCAGAAGAAGAAGTGAAGTTTACTTGGGAGGTGACGGAAAGGTTTTTGGGGTTAAGTCACCTCCGGCGGACACGGGGCAGTCGGCACCCTAAGGGTAGGATGACCAACACGTGTCGTATTCCTTCATTCTCGGTCGCCTCGAAGCTTGGCTTACAGGAGTTCGCCACTCTCCCGACCTGATAGTACATGTGTTGTTCTTTGCTTTATCGCATTGTCATTGCAGAATATAAGTTAGCGTGTGAGAAACGGCGCCTCTAGCGGGAACCCGTGGCAAATCCGGCCAGCGGTTGATTTGCATAATTATTTTTATTAAATTTTTTTTCATTCTTATTATGAAATTCGGTAGAAAAAGACATTTTGTAAATTTAGATAAAAATCAAGCAATTAAAGTAATGCTTTCAAATATAGGCCTACAGATTTCCGATAGATAACGCTAAAAGCCTCAGAGTGAGCTGCCGTCTTTGCCGCCAGAATCGCGGCCCTGTGGACTGTGGAGTGACGAGTGAGTGTGGGTGCCATGATAATGGTGGTCGGACGTGTGCGGTTTGATCTGTGTAATTAAAACAATTAGTAAAAAAATGAATCGAAACTTGAGCGAAACGGAAGAAGTGGGCGTAAGGACGCTTCTTCAAATGATGACACTGGAAGATTTGTTGTCACTAACTTTCACAACAACTAAGGGTTTTGTGAAACCCGAAAATCAAGAAGGTAAATTAATTAAATTAATGATTTTAGCCTAAAAAAGAAATAAATTTAATTGATTCTAGACGCAATTAACGCCATTATAATGTATTGCGATAAACCGTCGATCCTTTTAAGGCGAAAAAAGATAAAACGCGAACTTTTGTTTCAATACTTAAGAGAATCTGGAGTTATTGTCTCCATTAACGGAGATAAAAGGGATCTTATCGACGCCTGTCTTAAATTCTGGGGGAGCGTGGTAAGATATTTTTGCTTTAGAGTTGAAATGTAATTAATTGTAAGGAATGACAGGATGCAGTTCGAGAAGAATTTGAATCCAAACCATTAGTTCGTCCTGGTTTACGTGAGACTCAACCTAACATTAAAAGAGAACCAACAGATGTTAAGCCTAATATCAAACATCCAATTCAAAAACATCATGTTGAAGTTGAACCACCACATCCTCGTCCTCATTATGTTGAACCCCAACCCCAACAACATATTCATGTTGAACCCCAACCACAACAACATATTCATGTTGAACCCAAACCCCAACAACATATTCATGTTGAACGCCAACCCCAACAACATATTCATGTTGAACCCCAACCTCAACAACACATTCATGTTGAACCCCAACCTCAACAACACATTCATGTTGAACCCCAACCTCAACAACATATTCATGTTGAACCCCAACCTCAACAACATATTCATGTTGAACCCCAACCTCAACAACATATTCATGTTGAACCCCAACCTCAACAACATATTCATGTTGAACCCCAACCTCAACAACATATTCATGTTGAACCCCAACCTCAACAACATATTCATGTTGAACCACAACAACAACCTCATATTGAACCCCAACCCCAACAACATATTCATGTTGAACCCCAACAACGTCATCCTGAAGTTCCTAATCAAAATATAATACATGGCAATGGAATCCCATTTGTTGAAGAACCCCAAGCACCATTTATTCAACAACAAAATCCAGGATCTTCTGTACAAATCACGGAAGTTTTTGAACAACCAAATGCCTTAAATAACAACATAGTGCCTTACAACACAACACAATCTCAACCCATAATTCATCCAATCATTGTTTCTCAACCCGCTCCGGTTATAAACATTGAAAATACAGTTTATAACTCCACACAAGGACAACATCCATCAGTAAACAATGAATTTAACGAATATAACATTGTAGTAAATGAATCTCCACCTTGTGAGAAGATTAGGGAACTTGGAAACTGTTTCGTGAACTGGTTTTATAAAACCCTGAATGGAAATGAACCACATTTTCCAGTTCATTCATTAGAGGTTGATAATTTTTGGCCTGACTGTTCCATAGAAGTTTACACCGAAGGAAACGATCGGAACTCAAAATCAGCCTGTATTCAAGGAGCCTGTAATATTCTTCTGTTTTTTAAACACGTCTTAAATGATAATAGACTGTACATGGTTCCCGCCCTGGAATCAATTCAAACTAACTATAACAGTCACGGTGTTGTTAAAGTTACCGTTAACGGGATCATGCATCAAATGCCAATCTCTGCCGGATTATTTGAACACGTCTTTATCCTAATTAAAGATCCAGTCAATCCTAATGATGTTTGGAAGATTAAGAATACAATGTTGAGAATGAGACTTAATTGTCCATTGAATAATTTCTTGCAAAGTCAACAAGCTTTGATGAATATTGCCTTCAATTGATTGAATAGTCACTCGTTAGATGTTTGAAAAAAAAAAAAAAAATGGGGAAACCAATTGCCAAATTTTTAATTTTTTTTTCTCTTCTTTTTAAATCAAAATCAAAAAGATTAATCTTAATAATATTTTAAGATATGAAACTCTAAAAACTTTATTGCGTTAAAAATAAAACAGTGGTCAAAATATAATGTAAGTATAATGTTTTTTATTGTTTATTTGTTTCTTGTTGATCTTCTTGTTGCTATGACTTTGGTTTCTTTACTCGGGGACTCTTCCTTAACTTCTGTTTTTGGTTTTTTCGTTTTTTTCGTAATCTCTTCATTTTTAACCTCTGTTTTTAACTTTTTCACAGGAGATTTTGAATTTTCTTTTTTTGGAGATGATTTTGAAACTTTTTTGCTAACTTTAGCATCTAATTAAAAATGTGATATGGTAAATATTAATTATCTTTTAAAATAATCAGTTTTTTTTACTTTTAGGGGCCAAAGGACCAGGGTCATTTCCATTAAACCATATTGTTCTTTTGTTTCTATCTCTAGTGTTATACATTCCTTCTTTATCGTAACATTGAAGCCAATTCATAAAAGGCTGGAATTGTTCATTATCTCCTCCAGGAATGTACGGAGAAACTAAATGAGGGGAAGAAACAAACGTGTTTTAATTGAACTTTAAGCTAAAGTTTAAACCCGTTGTTGAATTAACTTCTTAAAGGGAGGGTGAAATAGAAAATCAAGTGATTTTTTATCGATTTTCTACTAATTTTAAGACCAGTCTGCATAGTCAAACATTCAGGAAATACTTCCGAATCATTTTAAAATTCAAATTAGGTTCAGATTTTAAGGATAATTGTAAAGAAGGTCCTCCGACCAATCGCGTAATGCCTTGCCTTTTTATTAACAAAATTCTCGTGGCACGTTCCATGTCTCGCGCCATGATTATCACGTCGCGCGCGAATTTTATCAAATCTAGTGATAAATTTCATTCAACACATAACATGCCACGAGAATTTTGTTAATAAAAAGGCAGGGCGTTACGCGATTGGTCGGCAGTCCTTGTTTAAAATTATCCTTAAAATCTGAACCTAATTTGAATTTTAAAATCATTCGGAGCTGGTATTTCCTGAATGTTTCACTATGCAGACTGGTCTTATAATTAGTAGAAAAATCGATAAAAAATCACTTGATTTTCTACTTCACCCTCCCTTTAATTAATTAATTAACCTTTTAAGTTAATGGCTTCCATCATTACATCCCGACAAAGTTGTAAAAGATCAGGATTTTCTTTTTTAATCTTTTGATCTTCATTTGAAATCTTTTCTAAAACCGTTAAAGATTCCTCAAATGGTTTAATTCCAGCTCTAAAATTAATTACTTATTAATTAAACAATCAAATAGATTAATTTCATTTTAATACCTATATAAAATTTCAGCCCTCAAATAATTTCCAATTCCATTAAAATACTTTTGATTCAACATTGTTTCGCAGATAGACTTTTTAAATACGTTATCTTCAAGATTAGATAATACATTTTGCCTTGTAAAATATTCCAAGGATGTTAATTCTTTTTAATTATTAAGTTAAATGACTTTAAAGTTAATTAATGATACCTAAACAAATCATATTCTAATACAGGATCAGGTCCTCTATCAGCTCCCCAATTATCAGTAACGGCCCATGAACCAAATCTTCTAAAATCCACAAAACTAAGAACCATTTGAGGATCTTCTTTTATCGTGTAAAACCTGTATTATTAATTTTTTTCTCTCTCTTATCATTTAAAAATAAAACTTTTGTTATTTAAAACTGTGTACCTTAAATGGGCATGTTTTGGTAAACTATCAACGGTTGTGAGTTGAAAATTTCCTGACATTCCAAAATGAAATAATATTTTCAGCACCGGAGGGATAGCTTTGGAGCCTTTGGTTTTATTCATTAAAGTTAGCATAACCTCTTTTCCACGCGATTTTGAGCTAATTACGTAATTATTGCAAGGCCAATTAATTTCGGGATTTTTACTAACATCAGATTTAACTGGGTTTCCCCCAAAAACACGATTTTTGCAAACATCATTAACGAAATTACTGGCAAAATGCAACTCCGGACCTTCAGGCATGTTTATTTATTTATTTGTTTACTAATAAACTTTGGTTTGGTTTGGGCACACGTGTTGAAGAAACACGTGCGTTGGCTTCCCAAAAATTAAGCCTTGGTGACGCTCAGGGATGCCAGACTGAAAACCTTCAACCCGCCAAAATCAAATTGGAAACAAGCCCAAAAAACCGCCAATCGGTATTTCGAAAAAAGCCCTAAAACTGCCTAAGATCTAGGCTATCCAGCCCAAAAACAAGCCAAAAATTTATCGTGAAAATTTGAAATTAGTTTTTCTTTCAGAAATTTCAATGCATATTCTATACTGACACCATTTTTAAAACCCAAGACAAAATGAAACCATTTTATTTAATCATGAATTGACGAATTATAAGCCGCTCAAAAGGTTTGACAGCACCATTTGGGCATTCTAATGATCTTCGCCTATTGGCGGTATTTTAAGTACAGAAAGCCAAAGAAAAACCCCGACAAGCCCAATTTCCAGCCAACAGCCAACCCTTTTATTTCAAGCCAATATTTTTGAGAAGAAGCCCAATTGGCGGCTTTCCAGCCCAATATGGCAACCCTGGTGACGCTCACCCGTTAACCAATAGGGAATTGGGGATTGAGATAGCAGACGACACTGCCAAAAGGTCGCGACAAATTTTTAAATCAAGGGTGCAACATGAGGTTAACGCGGCTTTTATTTACTAGTTATTCTAAATTACCCAAAAATTTCGCGAATTTGCCTCAAAGATACATAGATAGAGTTATGAAGGAGAATTTTACCGAATATGAAACTCCAAAGGGAAGGCAATATTTACGTAAATCCATTAGAAAAACCAAATTTGAGTATGGCATGGATCGCCCATGGACAGGTTAGTTGGAACCTTCATTATCCCTTTTAGGCATAATCCCCTTTTATTTAAATATAATTTCTTGTACAGATGAGTTTAAGAAAAAAAATGAAATTGGAATGAATGCCAAGAAATTCTTTGTTAAACCAATCTTAGAATTTCCAGTTTTAAGAGGGGATAGGGTAAGATCTTTAATTGCATTTTAAATTAAATTACCTTTGAAAGACTTATAATATGATCCATTCAGGTTGAAATTCTGACTGGAAAAGATAAAGGGAAGCAAGGAATTGTAAATTATGTTGTCAAAGAAAGGAATTGGGTGACTGTGGAAGGTCTAAACTGTGTAAGATATCTAATATTGCTTAATTACTTCTTAATTTTAATTATAATCACTTTATCTTTTATTTAGGACTATAAATATATGGGGAAAACAGATAATTTTCCAGGAATTATGTACAAAGATGAACAACCTCTAAGCCTTGATGAAATAGCTTTGGTTGATCCATCTGACAAGTAAGCTTAGCCTAATTGAGCCACTTTCAATGCTTACTAATTATCTTTAATTATCATTAATTTTAGCAAAGCAACTGAAATTCAATGGAGGTTTGCAGAGGATGGTGAAAAAGTTAGAATCTCTGTAAGAACAGGACGTATTATTCCCATACCAGTAACTGCTCTTGAAACAATGGATTATAAAGACAGAGCGTATTACCCAGGTACTAAAATGAATCTTAATCCACCTTATTCCCTTTCGCCTGAAGTTAGGCTTAGCTCGGGATTCATGGGGGTGAGTAACGGGAAGAAATTAGTTTGTCGTCCGCTACAGTACATATTTTTTAGGCTTTTGTAGCAGACGACAGACGAATTTCTTCCCATTTCTCACCCCCATGAATCCCGAGCTAAGCCTAACTTTCTGCGAAAGGGAATAAGGTGGATTAAGAATTTTAGCTTTTTAAACCCAAAATTTGATCTATTTTAGAACAAGATAAAGATACCAAAGCTATTGATGTTGAAAAAATTACCTTTGAACCAAAACTTATGACTTTTCAGCAAGAAATAATGGAAGAAATGGGTATAAAAGAGGATAGAAAACCATTTGATACTTATTGGTATTGATTTAATTTATAGATAAAATTGTGTCGATTAAATATTTGAAATTACGCATAAATTTCGTTAAACCTTACGACTCTTGTGTTTTTAATTTTCCCTCTACCGTAATATCCGCTCTCTTATTGGCTAGAAGTTGCAATTTTTTCCAGAACAGTGATTGGCTCAAAGTATACGCCACTAGGTAGCGCTGGAAGTAATCTTTTTTTTTTTAACAACCTTCATTGTTTCGCGAAGGAGCCATAATGGATATGACGTTTTTAAATCGTGCCTGTAATTACGAGTAATTTGAGAATTATTATAGGTAAAATGATACTTTATACATTTATTATTTAATTTAAAGTTAAACTAGTTAATATTAGAACGGGTTTAAACGGTATTTTTACGCTTAATGCCGTCAAATCTCGACATAAGTAAAATTTATCTCAAAAGCCAAGGCTTAAGAAACGTCTTTGGCTAAAAAACTGCTGTTTTTTTGATTACAATCAAAATTTCTTTGAGAAGAAGAAGATTATGTGGCATCATCATAAACAGAAGCCCTTTGCTAATTCGAAATGTCTTCCCATATGTTACCGCGAACTCGGCGAAAAAAGCAGGACTAGTACTTGGGGTGATAATGTAGAACTATCTCCTTTAACAACACGTACTTTAAATGAAACTAAATACTCAATGACAACTTCTACAGAAAGATCTCTACAAAACTCAAACTCAAATGATAGGAAGATAAGAAATTTTATAGGTTTACCAATGAAGTTTAAGTTTAATTCGGGTTTTATAGGCTTAGCTAGTCTCTTAGTATGTATATTTTATGTATTGGTACCAATTGCCATGGCTGAAAAACAATACACAAATCAGTTTGCGGTGCAAATTATTGGTGGTCCTAAAGTGGCTGATAGTGTGGCTCTAAGGCATGGTTTCATCAATCGTGGACAGGTAAATATTATAAATTTCATTCATTCTGTTATTTTAAAATTTAAAGAAGCATAATCATTTAAAGAATGCATGTGGGGTTATTAACTAATATATTTATAGTACCTATGTTAATATTTACTTAAAATTAAAGGCTAAACTTTACTTTAGCTCGCGCATTCAAAATACAGTTTTTTCAATAAATATCATTTATTCAAGGTTAATTATAGGATAATTAGTTAAAATTAAGGTGCGGAAATTAATTAAAATGTATATTTTCCATGTTTTTCTATATTTTACCCTTCATATTAAAGGTTAGGTTAGGTTAGGTTTGGTTTGGTTAGGTTAGGTTATATTTTCGATATTTTATGGTATTTGGTGGCAAGGAAGAAGGAACTGGTCGGGTTTTTATGGTCGTGAAAATATTTATTAAAATAGTTTCCGCCACTTAAATGTAATTAATTATCATATAATTAACCTCCAAGAAATGATATTTATTGGAAAAACTGTATTTTGAACACCTACTTGCCTTTGACTGCATTAAGCTCTATGGGTAGTTAACATGGAGTGCCACTACTCTATGTTAATATTTACTTAAAATTAAATTGAAATCCATTAGGGCCTATATGAGAGTCAAAATATTAGTTATCTTGAAGCTCTTGAAGTCAGAATAGAATTTTCACACATAATTTAAAAGGCAACCTTGATTTATCATTTCTCTCAAACACCTGGATGGATTGGAGGGTCTTTTAGAATTCTCTTCATTATGTCCTTGTAGAAAGTATTGATTTCCCTTGATTACTTATTACCTGTGGAAATAAGATATTGACTCTATAAGCTTGGATAAATTAGATTGCCTTTTGTTATTGGGAATCCCCACTGAGCTGAGAGAAATTTTATCACTGCATCATCCTGTATTGGTGGAACAGGTCTTTCACTTGAAAGATGACAGGGTGGGATGAAAAATAATAAGCACTTACTCCCATGGTTATTCAAAAACCTGATTTTATTTTATGCCTCAGATTTTTTTTTTGAAGCAGAGATGAGATGTTTTGATAATGAGTTTTCCACCCCCTATGTTACTGTTACTGTAACTGACTCTGTAGAAAAAAATGGCTTTTAGTTTTTTTATTTTAACCTTTTAACCTCAAACTAGCATATAAGTTCTCTAATTGAAACATAAATCACGGTGAATAATATTTAAAACTGTTTTGGGAAAAAACCGGAAAATGTAAATAACCGGTATGGTATTCCGGGAAATTCGCGTGACCTTTCTACCTTTAAAGCTACCCTGCATAAAAAATTGTGGTCATTGCCCGCCATTTTGAATTTGGGTTGTTTCACGCGGGAACCATAGAGTTCCTTTTGTTGTTTGATATTTTATAAATTATTTAAGTTGGTTTTTTAGTATAATTTATGATTAATTAAAGTATAATGAATCTATTCAAAACTTTAGTCCATATAGTCTTACTCCTAAATTTGAATTTAGCACTTTATCATCTTTTATTACGTAAGCCTTGGCCCGTTTTGGAGTAAATTAGGCTTAACGAAATGATTTTTTGTACCATTGTTTCGCGTTCGTAAGCCTTGGTCGGATTTCAAGCCATATTTTTTTCCCATTGTTTTGTGTTTTCGCTTTAGATTGGTGGATTAAAGGATTATTTCCTTTTTGAACATCACGAGATTGAGAAACGTTCCTTAGATTACAGCCATAAACATCACGTAGCCTTGAAAAAGGAAAATGAGGTAATTTTGTTTCAATTTTACGATCTTGCGAATAAATAAAAATCCCCGGGATAATTTAAGTCTTCCTAACAGTTTTAACACGCGCGTAATTATAGCAATTACCGTCCTTTAAATCTTATTTTATATTTTTTTAAACGTATGTGCGTTGAGTTATTTAAAACTGCCATAATTTCAACAGTCAATTGTGAAATCTGAGAATTTTATTTCCCTAATATATTATTACTGTTGACTCGCGTGTAATGTCCATTAAATTTAGTAATTAAGCTCTTAGGCTTAGAAAAAAGGTCTCAAGTCCCAAGAATTGAGACATTAAGTGGGTGTTCTGCTTAATTGGGGTTTCTAGAACAAAATGATTCTTGATTCAAAGTTGAATGCTTTATTACTCTGGCCAAGAAACTTTTAGTATAAAAAGAATGTGTTATTGACGTATTCAACTTATTTTCAAAGGGATATAAATTATTTTGTTATCTGGTTCTGACATAAAATGGTTAACGCTTTTCAAGGTCTCTAAACCTATTGGTGCTTAAGCGAGGGGCCATTCACTGATATCTATACTAAGGAATTACTTTTAAACTTTAAAGGCTTCCCGCACTCGGTGTACAGATAATATGAGAGTGATTAGTCCCTCGGGCTTTGCTAAATATTTTGGCCTAATGTTGGGGTTCTTCAGTCTAAATATTTTTGCACCCCCCCCCCCGTACTCTTGTGTACAGGGAGTGTGATAGTGATTAGTCCCTCGGGCTTTGCTAAATATTTTGACCTAATGTTGGGGTTCTTCAGTCTAAATATTTTAACCCCCCCCCCGGTACTCTTGTGTACAGGGAGTGTGAGAGTGATTAGCCCCTCGAACCTAGTTAAAGTTTCGGCCATATGTTTGGGGGATTCACCCCAAATGTTTTTTGCAAAAAATAAATGTACAAGGAATATGAGAGTGATTAGCCCCTCGAACCTAGTTAAAGTTTCGGCCATATGTTTGGGGGATTCACCCCCAAATGTTTTGTGCAAAAAAAATGTACAAGGAATATGAGAGTGATTAGCTCCAAATGTTTTGTATAAAAGAAAAAAGTACAGGGAATATGAGTGATTAGCCCCTCGAACTTTCTTTAAAGTTTCGGCCATATGTTGGGGGCGGGGGGGGGGATTCAACCCCAAAATTTTATGGTACAACCCGAGATTAGTTTCGCCCCTGGACTTTCTCGAAATTTAAATGAATTAAGTTTTGGGGTGGTTTTTCTTTGTGACACGAAAGGTTTTATGGGTTGAACAACAACACGAGAAACGGCGGAAAAAGAGGGATGGATATTCCGATTCCTTGGAAATGAGATCTTTACCCAAATTTCCCGACCCTCTTTTTACCGAGCAGTGGTACTTGGTAAGTTTTACCATCTGTTCTACAACAAAATTGGGAACTTCCCATTTCTCCGAGGAAGTTCTCGTTATTGGTTCCGTTAACTCGCGTAACCGGAAATATATGTATTTTTGACTCTCAGCGTAAAGGAGCTTATGGCGGTAACGATATGAATGTCGCCCCGGTTTGGGAACAGGGAATTACGGGGAAAGGTGTCGTTGTTACCATCCTTGATGATGGAATTCAGACGAATCATCCAGATTTGAAACAAAATTACGTAGGTTTCGAAATTAAATCCGGTGGTTGATTTATTTTCGTGTGGTGTAGATAGATAAGGTTAATTTTTGGGTGTGTAGGATCCAAAAGCGAGTAGCGATATTAACGGACTAGACGATGACCCGATGCCTCAAGATAACGGTGATAATAAACACGGTACTCGGTGCGCCGGGGAAGTAGCCGCTACGGCTTTCAACGAATTTTGCGGGGTTGGAATCGCGTACAACGCTAGTATAGGGGGTAAGTCTTCTAAGGAAAACCAGGATTTCTATGAAATCTGAACCCCATTTCAAGGGTGTATTTTGCGTTTCACTTTACCAAGGTGTTCGAATGTTGGATGGTACAGTGACGGACGAGGTCGAAGCACGCGCTCTTAGTTTAAATTACGACCATATTGATATCTATAGCGCATCTTGGGGTCCCGAAGATGATGGGAAAACTGTTGATGGTCCCGGTAGGCTAGCGAAAAGTGCCTTTTTGGAAGGAATTAAAAATGTAAGGCGCTAAATTGCAATTGGTCAGGTTTTCCCCACTTTAATATTTCCGGTTTTATAGGGGAGGCAAGGGAAAGGTTCCATCTTTGTTTGGGCTTCGGGTAACGGAGGTCGTCATCAAGATAATTGTAATTGCGATGGATATACCAACTCGATCTATACGCTGTCGATAAGTAGCGCGACGCAAGCCGGCGCCAAACCTTGGTACTTGGAAGAATGTTCCTCAACCTTGGCTACGACGTACAGTAGCGGCACCCCGCGTCAAGATGAAAATGTCGTAACAGTCGACATGGATATGTCCTATATTAAAGATGTCCAAAATAATAGGAATCCCAATTTAGCCGCTTTGTGCACTAATTCTCATACTGGAACATCGGCTTCGGCCCCTATTGCGGCCGCCTTAGCCGCTCTCGCTTTAGAAGCCAAGTAAGTTCAGTTGAGAGAGAGTTGTCGAAGGGACAGAGGAGTTGAAGCCATAGTGACGTCGTTTGTGTGTGTGTGTGTGTGTTTTTTTTTTAGTCCTAGGCTTACATGGAGGGATATGCAACACGTTGTGGTACTATCTTCCCGTCCTGATCCATTAAATCGAGAAGATGGTTGGGTTACCAATGGGGTTGGAAGAAAAGGTACTTGTCTTTTCTATTAAATTGGGAGGATGGCTTACGTTCTTTTTGAGGATTTCTGAGCAAATGTTTGTTTGTAAATCCTAGTAAGTCATAAGTTTGGGTATGGTTTGATGGACGCATCGTTGTTGGTCAAATTGGCCCAGCAATGGAAAAACGTCCCCGAACAAAGAACTTGTCACACTCCATCGGATAAACAAGAAAGACAAATATCCGCCGATTACGGAGACAGATTGGAAGTGACCATGGTGACAAACGGATGCCAAGATTCAACTGACGGAATTAATTACCTGGAACACGTTCAAACCGTAATTACTCTACAGTTTTTACCCCGAGGAAATCTTCGTATCATCTTGGTTTCGCCATCGGGGACACCGTCTAGTTTGTTGTTACCTCGACCTTTTGATTCCGCCGAAAGTTCTTTCGTTAAATGGCCATTTTTAAGCGTCCATTTTTGGGGGGAAAATCCTAATGGTCAATGGAAGTTGATTATCGTTAATGAGGGACGTCATCGAGTCTCCAACGCCGGTGTCCTTAAAGAATGGTCTCTAGTCTTCTACGGAACCGAAAAAAATCCGGTTAATTTGAAAGCCAATAGCGGAAGAAGGCGACATTTTACATCCAGTTTGGAAGTTCAGAATCCGTGCGCTGTTGAAGGGAAATATCAGAAATTGGAAGATACAGAGTAAGTGGAACTTTTTCTTTTAATTCATACGCGAACTAAGGACTTTAAAACACATCGCGGATTAAAGCTCAATTACTTCGCGGATCATTTTATTAAGTACCAGGGCTACATTTCGTATTGCATGGCGAATCATTACTGTTTATTTTCATATAATTCCAATTCCTTCGCAAACTACTTTAATACATCATTACCTTCGCGGACAATTCAAATTGCCCTCGTGAATAATTCAAATTAGTCCCTTTACGGTTTAAATAAAATCAGAAGTGAGATGAGACTAGAAGTGAAGGGCTCTAGCATTGATAGTAGATCCTGGCACTAGTGAACAAATTTGAGGATTTTACGCCGCTTCAATCGCGCCTACGCTAGAGAGAAAAAAATTGGTCGAGTTCCAAAAACATTTCTTACCCCCTTCCCCTCAACCTAAAGCGGCGAAACACGGACGCGGGTGCTTGAATCTAGTTCGGCCGTCTACCACCGCGAGCGTCTCACGTTTTGGAGGGGAAATTCTGAAACCGCCACCAGAGGGCCAACCGTTGGCGTGTTATCAAGAATATTCACTTTCGCCGAGTGAAGAATTTCGTTAGCTCAGTACTTCTAGTCTCATCTCACTTCTGATAAAACTTAAGTTCATCTTCGTATTTCGTTGGGGGTTTGAATCCATGACGTGATTTTCTTCTCCAGGGATTGTTTGACGGTATGCCCTCCTGGTTATCACGGTGACGATCAAAGAATATGTCGACCGTGTAGCTCGGAATGCGACCAGTGTTACGGTAGCGGTTCTGACCACTGTCTAACTTGCCCTCGTAATATGTACCTTTCCAAAACGGACGCTTGCGTATCGACTTGTCCCAGTGGCTACTTCGCGGACCCAACCACTCGGGATTGCCTTCCTTGTTCGAGTTCGTGTCTAGAATGTAAAGGCGCTCCGGATCGGTGCCAAGTTTGCAAAGATAAGTTCTTCCTCTATCAAGAACAGTGTTTGTCCTCCTGTCCCGAACAAACGTATCAAGTCGATTCTCGCTGCAATAACTGCGACCCGAGTTGCGCCTCTTGCAGCGGTCCACGCGAATACCAATGTCTTTATTGCAACTCCAACTTCTTCTACTTGAATGGAACTTGCAAGGCCGAATGTCCTCGAGGTTATTACGAACACTATCCGACTAACGCTTGTTATCGGTGTGGTCAAGGATGCGAATCGTGTAATCAAGGCGGGAATTGTCTTCATTGTTACGAAAGTTGGAAAATGGACGATCGAAGCAATTTGTGCGTCCTCGAGGAGAATAATTGCGAACACGGTTATCTTTCTGTCGATACGAATCAGTGCGTTGATTGCCATTCTACCTGCAAGGAATGCGTCGGAAGTAGCAAGTACGCTTGCGCTACTTGTCAAGATGGCTGGTAAGATATGTTTCGTTAAACTTTGCTTAGACTTTATGAAATTATAGGCTTAAACATTTCAACTTTTCATTGTGTTTGTTTATTTTGATTTACCTATGAAGTTTCTAAGCGATATGTTTTTTTTATTTACCTTTTTGAAGGCTTTTGCACAACAGTCAGTGCGTTCAAGCTTGCCCCGATGGTTACTATAAAACACTGGGACACGAGTGCAATCCGTGTCCTCAGTCCTGTTCCTTATGTTCCGCGTTTGGGTTTTGTACCGCCTGCGTCTATGGTTTGGTCCTACAAGGGGAGAAATGCGTCTCTTCGTGCGAGGAAGGGTCAGTAATCACTTTGGTTTTAATTATGATCATTTCGACATAGTTTTAACATTATGAACATTTCGACATAGTTTTAACATTATGATCATTTCTACATAGTTTTAACATTATGGTCATTTCACCATTGGTTTAACATTGTGATCACATCACCATAGTTTTAACATGATGATCATTTCACCATAGTTTTAACCTTATGATCACATCACCATAGTTTTAACATTATGAACACTTCACCATAGTTTTAACATTATGAACACTTCACCATAGTTTTAACATTATGATCACATCACCATAGTTTTAACCCATTAAGTACTAAAGTACCGCCTTCCGTTTTCTTGTTTTTTGAACAACCAAACAGTTGGTATAATTCCGAGTCAAAATGCCACGAATGCGACTCTTCTTGCAAAAGTTGCCACGGTTCCGGTCCTCGTAATTGTACTTCCTGTAATGTCAACAATTACCTGTTCAACGGTGGTTGTTTGACCTCTTGTCCCGAAGGTTTTTATCAAAGTATATCGGTGCACGGTGCCGGAGAATGTATAGCTTGTCATCACGCCTGTCAAACTTGCCAAGGTAAGTTTTTGACTTCAATTACGAGAAATAATAAATACCGCGGTTAATTTTTAATTAGCCGATCCTAATTATTTAATATCAATGAATAATCTTGGGTTTTTTTATCTTATTTATTTCAATCTTAATTAGGGCCCGGTCCTAAAGCTTGCGAGACATGCCCGAAAACCTCGGTTTTAATTAACAAAACGTGCTATCCTTGTCAACGAAACGAGTTCTACGATATCGCGAAAAAAATGTGCGTGCCATGTCATTCCTCGTGTAACGAGTGTTTCGGTCCCCTGGAGTCAAATTGCGCTTCGTGTCAACTACCATCCAGATTGAATAGAGACTCCGGAATGTGCTTGCCATGTTGCGGATTGCGCGAAACTCCCACCGATGGAAAATGCTGCCCTTGCAACGATAATTCTGGTGAGCTTGTACCATTTTTTCTGTACTTACACTTATAAGTTTATTTTATATCACGCGTTGCACTCGTTGTTTATTGCTAATTGCCGTGTAAATTGCCTTTAAACGTTCGCTTGTGGTTAAGAAAGCCGGTAAAATTATTTGCGCGTAATAATGCTAATTGCTGTAGGTCTAGAAGTGAAATTTTGGTGAAGTTGTTACGTTTTTGTATATTTTAAGTTTAATTTGCACGTTTTGACTATATGAAGCGTGTTGCACAGTTTATTGCAAATGCCATAGAATTTTAGCCTTTTGCGTGGAAAACATTTTGCGCTTATAATGCTATTTACGTTAGAAGTGAATTTGATAGCGTACTGTTGAAATTGCTGTAGTGATGAACTTGGTTGTTGTAGTTTCCGGTAATACCATTAATCTCTGGTGCTTTTCGCATTTAACAAGTTCCGAGTTTTATAATGACGCGTAACATTGGTTACTTACAATATTGCAATTTGTGGGTTCCGTAGTAATTTTTATCTCTCTGGCTAATATCCATCCTCTGGTGCAAGAACCTGATATAGTTCTTAATCTAATTTTTTAACATTCCTGCATGGCTGTTCGTAATTTTTGGGTCAGTTGCACTAGCGCATTTCATATTGACGTACTAGTTAGTCACGCCATGCTCTCGCACGCATTCCATTTCACTTTTCGTATTGACATAGTATTGCACACATTTCATGTAATTTCAATTTTCATAACGGTTGAAATAGTTAGCCTCGCACCCATTTCATTTCAATTTCCGTGGTTAGTTTTACTTTTATTCATTTCACTTTTCGTTGTGACGTAGTTTAGTCTCCCACTCAGTACATTACCTTTCATTTTCCATAGTGACGTAGTTTAGTCTCCCACTCATTGCATTACCTTTCATTTTTCATAGTGACGTAGTTTAGTCTCCCACTCGTTACATTACCTTTCATTTTTCATAGTGACGTAGTTTAGTCTCCCACTCAGTACATTACCTTTCATTTTTCATAGTGACGTAGTTTAGTCTCCCACTCGTTACATTACCTTTCATTTTTCATAGTGACGTAGTTTAGTCTCCCACTCATTGCATTACCTTTCATTTTTCATAGTGACGTAGTTTAGTCTCCCACTCGTTACATTACCTTTCATTTTTCATAGTGACGTAGTTTAGTCTCCCACTCGTTACATTACCTTTCACTTTTCATAGTGACGTAGTTTAGTCTCGCACTCAAAGGCTATGAGTCATAGCATTACCTTTCATTTTTCATAGTGACGTAGTTTAGTCTACCACTCATTACATTCGCATTTCACTTTTCGTTGTGACGTAGTTCAGTCTCCCACTCATTTCATTACATTACATTACATTACGTTACATTTGAATAACCAATTGGCGCGTATTTCTTTCTCTCTGTTTCGCAATAAAAAACCCAATTCGAATTGGTCTGCAGAACTCTGCGGTGGCTATTCTGATAAACCTCGAAGCGTCGTCTCTTCGTCATCGTCGGACTCTGGCGTGTCAAATGACGCTAAGATTCCGTTTGCCAATCTGGGAAACGACGCTCTAAAAATCCCCATGAAAAGCATTGTGCCTGTTGTAGTTGGAATTTGCCTTTCCGCCGTTCTTCTCTTTTTCGTAGTCTTTGGATTTTTGCAATCGGTTTCCGCCGGTCATTTTAAGCGTCGTTTAGGAGGTGGTGCTGGTGGTGGTTTAGGGAATAGTTATAAACGCGTTCCCGTCGGTCGCTACGAAGGTGATTCCGAGAAAGTCTCCTTAACGCAGGAAGACGAGGATGAGGATGAGGAGGATTTATTTGAGAAAACGTAATCTTAAACAATTAGCGAAATAAAAAAAGAAAAGGGACTTAATGATACGATGATAATTAGATAATTAATTAAAATGAAGGTAACGCGCGGCGGCGATTTAAAAGCAACGGGATGGGGGGATTTTAGGGTGTGTTAGAAAAGAATAACAGGGGACCAGTAAAATTGTAAATAATTATAATTATTATTATTAGATTTCAACTTAATTGGGTTGTTTTCCAAAAAATCGTGTATTTTATTTAAAAGAATGAAAAAAATAATAGTAATAAGAAATCAGGCTGTCTTCGCAATTTTACGAATTGAATTGATTGACTCGAATTTTGAAAGTTCCAAAAAGGTTTGATTTTTGGTTTTTTTTTTTTTTTTCAAACACTATCGCTTTATTTCGAACTCGAATTTAAATACTACTCGCTCCTTTTTAAATTCATTTTATATTAATTTTAATTTTAATTAATTATCTTTCTCACTATTTATCGTCGAGTAAATTTGATTTTTTTTTTAATCTTAGAGTTATTTAATCCTAATTGCAATTAGAACATTGTAATTACGCGTCTTATTCCCTCAATTTTCTTTTAAATTAGCTTACTTAAATTTAATTACTAGTTTTTTTTATCTAGTAGCTAGCTCCCAGGTCAAACAAATAAATAAATAAATAAACTGCATTTATTATGTTAATGTGGTCCGCGTAATATAGGAAGGAAAATAAATAATAATAAAAATCCGGCATTAATGTAAACTATATTTTTCTTTAAAAACACGTAAATAAATATTATATTTATCCATAATCCCCCCCCCCCCCAAAACAATACCGGTAATACTTGGTAACCCTAAAACCGTAAGTTATTCCGTATATATATAAATATATTTTTAACGTTTATTTTAGATCTCGCATTTTTCCAAAAGGTAAATAAATAAATAAATAAACATTCCCAGGTTGTGTTAATATTCAAGCTAAAACTTTCTAATTGGCTTAAAAAAATTAAAATTGCAGGGAAAATTTCTCTCGTAGTTTTCGTCTATTCGTTCTTTTTTTTTTTTAAAAAAAGTTTTGGCTTTTCTAAACTTTAAAAAAACTATATAAATAAAGAATAAGGAAGTTTAATATTTAAATATAGTGATATAATAATCAAAATATAGGTTTAATTAATGAAATATCACTTAAACAAGATAGTTAAAAACCGGTTTAGTACTATATAAACAAACCCCATCTGCCTATATAAAGTTTGAACAAATCTAGAATGGCTTTAACTTCTTAAACATAATAATTCTCAAATCACCCAAAATAATCTGTTTTTGGATTGTCTACAATTTTACTGTTATTTTTATTAATATATGGGAAAAACTATTTACCTATATTTTTTTTTGTTTAATTGAAATTAACTTCAATTTGTTTATTCAATTAATTCTTTCCCAATAAAGCCTTAAAAAATTTACCCCATTTTAAATTACACATATTTTTCGTTAATTTATTATTAGGCCTAATATCGTTGGATACTGGATAGGGGAGGTATTGGGCTAGGCCTATCACATACTTAAAGGATTAGCTGGTACCTCTTATAGGACGAGATCTATTTGAAAAATCACATGTTAACCGTATGGGGGGTATGTTCATTAACATTTTGCTTAATTACTCGGCCCCTGTTTATTCGATCCCCACGTTTTTAGTATGGTTGGATGGGGGTCAAATTGGACCATAACATACTCGAATGACATCCCCGTATCTCTAGTAGAAGCAGAGTTATGAGCCTCCAAAGTTGGGTGTAATGTTAATCCTATGGAGGGTATATGGTTTTGAACGTTTTCCTTAATTTCTCGGCCCCTGTTTGACGAAACCCCAAGCCTTTAGTATCGTTGGATGGGGGGCAAATAGGAATATAACATAATCAAAGGAGATCCCCGTAACTATAGTAGAACCCGAGTTATGAGCCTCCAAAGTTGGGTGTAATGTTAATCCTATGGAGGGTATATGGTTTTGAACGTTTTCCTTAATTTCTCGGCCCCTGTTTGTCGAAACCCCAAGCCTTTAGTATCGTTGGATGGGGGGTAAATAGGACTATAACATAATCAAAGGAGATCCCCGTAACTATAGTAGAACCGAGTTATGAGCCTCCAAAGTTGGGTGTAATGTTAATCCTATGGAGGGTATATGGTTTTGAACGTTTTCATTAATTTCTCGGCCCCTGTTTGACGAAACCCCAAGCCTTTAGTATCGTTGGATGGGGGGTAAATAGGACTATAACATAATCAAAGGAGATCCCCGTAACTATAGTAGAACCCGAGTTATGAGCCTCCAAAGTTGGGTGTAATGTTAATCCTATGGAGGGTATATGGTTTTGAACGTTTTCCTTAATTTCTCGGCCCCTGTTTGTCGAAACCCCAAGCCTTTAGTATCGTTGGATGGGGGGTAAATAGGACTATAACATAATCAAAGGAGATCCCCGTAACTATAGTAGAACCCGAGTTATGAGCCTCCAAAGTTGGGTGTAATGTTAATCCTATGGAGGGTATATGGTTTTGAACGTTTTCATTAATTTCTCGGCCCCTGTTTGACGAAACCCCAAGCCTTTAGTATCGTTGGATGGGGGGTAAATAGGACTATAACATAATCAAAGGAGATCCCCGTAACTATAGTAGAACCCGAGTTATGAGCCTCCAAAGTTGGGTGTAATGTTAATCCTATGGAGGGTATATGGTTTTGAACGTTTTCCTTAATTTCTCGGCCCCTGTTTGACGAAACCCCAAGCCTTTAGTATCGTTGGATGGGGGGTAAATAGGACTATAACATAATCAAAGGAGATCCCCGTAACTATAGTAGAACCCGAGTTATGAGCCTCCAAAGTTGGGTGTAATGTTAATCCTATGGAGGGTATATGGTTTTGAACGTTTTCATTAATTTCTCGGCCCCTGTTTGACGAAACCCCAAGCCTTTAGTATCGTTGGATGGGGGGTAAATAGGACTATAACATAATCAAAGGAGATCCCCGTAACTATAGTAGAACCCGAGTTATGAGCCTCCAAAGTTGGGTGTAATGTTAATCCTATGGAGGGTATATGGTTTTGAACGTTTTCCTTAATTTCTCGGCCCCTGTTTGACGAAACCCCAAGCCTTTAGTATCGTTGGATGGGGGGTAAATAGGACTATAACATAATCAAAGGAGATCCCCGTAACTATAGTAGAACCCGAGTTATGAGCCTCCAAAGTTGGGTGTAATGTTAATCCTATGGAGGGTATATGGTTTTGAACGTTTTCCTTAATTTCTCGGCCCCTGTTTGACGAAACCCCAAGCCTTTAGTATCGTTGGATGGGGGGCAAATAGGACTATAACATAATCAAAGGAGATCCCCGTAACTATAGTAGAACCCGAGTTATGAGCCTCCAAAGTTGGGTGTAATGTTAATCCTATGGAGGGTATATGGTTTTGAACGTTTTCCTTAATTTCTCGGCCCCTGTTTGACGAAACCCCAAGCCTTTAGTATCGTTGGATGGGGGGTAAATAGGACTATAACATAATCAAAGGACATCCCCGTATCTCTAGTAGAACCAGAGTTACGAGCATCCAAAGTTGGGTGTAATGCTATTCCTATGGAAGGTATGTTTATGATAATTTTGCTCAATTACAAATGGTGACGTCTCGAAGTGGAGAGAGATATCAGAAGCATTCTTGATTCAATTTAGAATTTTTTATTCAAACATCATAAAAATTTTCTCATATTGACATTCATATAATATATATATATATATTTATTTATATATTAAACACTGAAGAAAATAAGTTATTTTAATGTTACCTTTTTTATGTACAACATGAATATTTATAGGAAGAGGTATTTTTTCGATGATTTTTTATAACCCTTAATTAGCGAACAATCTCATTAATTAATTTATTAATTTAGCCAACTATTCAATATTCAAATTAACGTTAGATTAGGCATAGAATATTCATTATTAGATTTGGTTTTTCTTATAATTTACAGTTGTATCGGAACAATATTTCACGAATAACAATTTTTTTTCTTAGATTTAATTTCACTTTTAATCTTAATTTTAATTAATTTTTTTTAATACTATAGTCCGATTTCGTTTCACGTGACAATATTTTAGAAAAAAGAGAAAATTACGGTCCTTTCTTTATTAGTTTTTTTTAAATGTGGCTTCAATTTACACGTTTAACTGGCAGTTGGAAATTCTAGCGATTTTTAAGATTCCCCCTCTTCCCTCCCCCTGTTTTTATGAATTAATTACTTTTAATTAATGGAGCTAATTTCGATGACGTTTTAATTATCTACTTTCCAAATTTTTAATTTCCGAGAAATTCTAACGTATATTAAAAAAAAACAATATTAGAACCAAAATATATCATCAATTTGTTTATTTAATTAAATTATTTAATATAATCAGAAGTGAGATGAGACTAGAAGTACTGAGCTAACCAAATTCTTCACTCGGCGAAAGTGAATATTCTTGATAACACACCAACGGTTGGCCCTCTGGTGGCGGTTTCAGAATTTCCCCTCCAAAACGTGAGACGCTCGCGGTGGTAGACGGCCGAACTAGATTCAAGCACCCGCGTCCGTGTTTCGCCGCTTTAGGTTGAGGGGAAGGAGGTAGGAAATATTTTTGGAACTCGACCAATTTTTTTCTCTCTAGTTTTAGCGCGTGGGAAGCGGCATAAAATCCTCAAATTTGATCACTAGTGCCAGGATCTACTATCAATGCTAGAGCCCTTCACTTCTAGTCTCATCTCACTTCTGATATAATTAAATAAATATAACTGCAAATAAAGCACCACTCCAAATATTCCACGAAATTGAAACAAAGCATTTTTTTTGGCACGCAATATTATTACAGTCTCACTTTTTGCACCATTTATTACTTAATTTCAAATAATTAATTAAAAATAAGCGTTAGAGATAATTAAAATACCGCAAATTCTCCCCCATAAATTCTTGGTATTATATTCTGGGTCCAATAATAATATTCTTAAAAAAGCCCAAAAAAAACGTAAGGAACCGCAATTTATTATATTGGACAGTTAAGGTTAATTTTAATATATAATATTTATTTTAATTAGGCTGTTGATTGTCTCGTAATATTTAATTATTTTGGGCAATGACGTTCTTGTTGTTGTTTTTAAATACCATATTATACTTATTTTTATTATAAACAATTTAGTACCAATATTATTAATTGAGCCATTATATTTACTAAATACCTTTAAGTTTACCAGCTTTTAAAAATGGGATTTTTTTTACAATCAATTAGTAATTTAAACAAAATATTTACACATATATAGAAAAAGATTATTTGGCTCACGGACTAAACTTCGCTACTTTTTTTTTAGCGAAACGTTGGGTTTACTTAATTATTTTAATTTAACTCTCATTAATTAATAATTATCTCCCGTTTTATTAAGAGAGAAAAATGTGTGCAACTTTTTTTAGGCTGAAAAAGGCACAGTTTTTTTTTAAATATTCGTGTATTTTTTGTTTTCTATTGAGAGTTCTTTTTTAAGCTATTTATAACACTAATTTTATGAGAGTTTTCAAGTTATATTTACTTAAATATCACGAAACCGTGCAAAGAGCGCAGAATTTTGCTGACGGGCACGTCCTGTTCACATTGTCTTCCTCAGCTTTTTTGCGAATTTTTTCTGTATGAAATGGAATATGTTTGGGTTGTTTTTTGGGTTTTTTTTTTATTTTGATAGAAAGAATTATTTTAATTTTGTTATTTACCCGCTATTTCACGTTTATCAATGGCAGTTAACCCTTCGAAAATTTCTTTCATTGGATTTTTAGATTGGGGTAGTCCGTGTAGCCAGATTAGTAACATTCTGTAACCGTGTTCTTTGTAACTACATTTACCTGAAACGAGATATTGATATTATGCAAATTTGAACGTTTCTTGAAGAAATGTACGCTTTTCTTGAAGAAACGTACGCTTTTTTTCGAAGAAACGTACGCTTTTTTTCGAAGAAACGTACGCTTTTTTTCGAAGAAACGTACGCTTTTTTTCGAAGAAACGTACGCTTTTTTTCGAAGAAACGTACGCTTTTTTTCGAAGAAACTTACGCCTTTTTTCGAAGAAACTTACGCTCTTTTTTCGAAGAAAAGTACGCTTTTTTTCGAAGAAAAGTACGCTTTTTTTCGAAGAAACGTACGCTTTTTTTCGAAGAAACGTACGCTTTTTTTCGAAGAAACGTACGCTTTTTTTCGAAGAAACGTACGCTTTTTTTCGTAGAAACGTACGCTTTTTTTCGAAGAAACGTACGCTTTTTTTCGAAGAAACGTACGCTTTTTTTCGAAGAAACGTACGCTTTTTTTCGAAGAAACGTACGCTTTTTTTTTCGAAGAAACGTACGCTTTTTTTCGAAGAAACGTACGCTTTTTTTTCGAAGAAACGTACGCTTTTTTTCGAAGAAACGTACGCTTTTTTTTCGAAGAAACGTACGCTTTTTTTTCGAAGAAACGTACGCTTTTTTTTCGAAGAAACGTACGCTTTTTTTTCGAAGAAACGTACGCTTTTTTTTCGAAGAAACGTACGCTTTTCTTCAAAAACGTATGCTTTTTTTTTCAAGAAAAGTATGTTTTTCCTCGAGAAACTTAATAGTTACCCGTGTATTGGTGTTCAATAGCTTTAATATGCTCCTCGGCGAAGCCCCAATGCCTGGCTAGCCTCTTCCAATCATTCTGTTGCAAATAAGTTTTGGCGAGCAACCATAGTATCTCCTGCATTCGTTTAAATTGCGCTTCGGCTTGCTGTTCGGTTTGTTGGACGGTTATTGAATCTTTGCAGGTGTCTTCGCAGTCCACCAGAGTTCCGCTCTACACGCGGCGTTATAAAATATATTAACGGGGCAACACTAAAGCTCAATCACTCTTATAATAATATCGAGAGCGCAATAACCCCTGCAAGGTAGCTCATCCCTAAAACACGGATGTGCTGTAAGAACAACATTTCTACAGGCGTTCTATGGGAAATCAACGCTAAGGTTTGCCCCTAAATTGTGACTTTCGCACAATGCTTTCTGGTAGCGGGTTGGCACACTAATATTATATTTCTGTAGCGTCTAATACAGTCAAAAGCGGGAAGGTGCCATTATAGTTAATTTTATGAATCAAAAATATGTATTAATAAAATCGAGAGTTAAAATAGAAGCGACACAGGGAATCTTTATCTCCCATTTCATATAAATGTGCATCTCGTGTCTCTTCTATCTTTTCCCGATTACTTAATAATGTGGAAGATATTTTGCACATATTTTAACATATATTATAATTATCTGTGGCAAGCAAAATACCAAACGGCCTCACTCACATTTCACTAACCTTCTGTTTTTGGCCCCTTTCCACTCTGATTAACATATCGACAATGGCCGTGTAGCTTCCTCTGGCGGCTATATACAACGCCGTTCTACCACCCTAATACAATTAGAAAACAATTCAAACCAATCAAGAAACCTTATATCTACACTAATTCGTTTCTTGTTATAATAAACAACACGACAAAAATGTAAGAAAAAACTCAACAAACCCTTACTTTTTCCGTGATGGATATATCGGCCCCATTTACGAGTAGAACCTCGGCTACGTCAGAGTACCCTAATTCGGCCGCCATATGTAACGCCGTTAAATGCCTCGAATTTTGAGCGTTAACTAAGCACCCTTTTTGCACCAATAACTTCACCATTTGAGGGTTATTTCCCATCACCGCTAAGTGTAACGGTGTATTACCGTGCTGCAATCAAGGTCAAATTAGTTCGGAACAATTTACCATTGTATCATTTAATTGTCACCTTTTCTTTGACATTTATACTGGCACCAAAATCAAGTAGCGTATTGACAACTTCCGCATACCCCGCGGAAGCCGCTATATGTAACGCGGTTCTTTCTTTCTGCAAAATGTCTTTTAACTTAAAAACGTTTCTGGAGGGTATAAGGCTGGTGGTACTTACCGTATCTTCGGCTCCGGGATCGCAATTATGTTCCAGAAGTATTTGGCAAGCCATTTGGTGACCGTTTTCCGATGCCAAATGTAACGCGGTTTTACCTTCTTCGTCTCTGTCGTCAATTTCGACACCAACCCTTAGAAGTCGAACTAAGACTAAATGATGACCTTTCATGGCCGCTATGTGAATTGGCGTTCTTCCTGTCTAAGAGAAGAATTTTAAGAGTGAAAACCCCCTTATAGGTGATGAGGAAACTTGGGGAAGCGACGTGTTGATATAGAAATTCACCTTATCTTTAATTCCAGCGTCTGCGCCTGCGTAGACCAGTTTCTCGACACTTTCCATATCGTTGTTCATAGCTGCCAAATGTAGCGCCGTTTGACCATTCTATAAGAACCGTTTTGTTAAATAACGCTTTCTAAGAATTATAACTTGTTTAGGTTTATAACTATTTTGTTATTTAAAGGGCTTCGTTGAAAAGAGGCGCGAACTGAGCTCGCACCCATTTTTATCTCACGCGCGTAAAACCCGACACCCTGATAAGAGTCAACTTTTGTCATAGAGTGACACTAGGACATCCATCATCTAAAAAAGGGTTGGGTCACTTTATTTGTCACCCGCGGAGAGAATGAAAAGTTATAAAGGTCATTTTAATGGACTAATTAATCATAATCTCCGTCTCATACTCTTTAATTAATGCCGTGTGATAATTATTTAGGATTACCGCAGTCTGCTGCTAGACCATTTTAGGAAATGAATGGTTCCTTAGCTTGTTTACCCTTCGGACAGAAACTTTATAAACCTGTTTACGCCTAAATACGGGGGAAAAATCCTTTGATTATGTTGTAGCCCTACTTCTTCCCTATCCGATGATAGTAAATTTTTAGGGTTTCAACAATTAGGGTTTGAGTAATTAATTAAAACCATTAACAATACTTAACTCTATCGGTTGCGTTGACTTTAATATTCTCTACAGTTTCGAGGAGGTACGCGATGACGTCACTGTGCTTATTTTGCGCCGCGCAATGTAGAGGACTTTGGCTTTGCTATAGGAAAGAAAAATTCGAGAAAAAGAAAGAGAAACCCGCAATTAAAAATTTAGGACTTGATTCATTAGTTTTGTTGTTTTTTTAGAATATTAAGCTGCATTGCGCGCGGCTTACTCTATTCACGGCTCGGCAATTCGATCCATTTTCGACTAACATTTGCACCGCGCCTTTATGGCCGAACCACGAAGCCATTAAGAGTGGTCTCATTCCATACTGAAAAAGAAAGAAAAATTGTCTTGCATTATTAATAGGAAATTCTGGAAGCATTTTTCTTTTATTTTTAGGCCTGATTTTTCACTCTAGCTTGTCAAAATCTCCGCTCTCGCACTCACCCCTTTGAGTCAGTTAGTAGAAGGGTTAAGAGATTCACCGCAAAACGTGTATAGGAAAAGGTTTCGTGCTCAATTTTGGCGCGAGAAAAAGAAACACGCACGTGTTCTTCACTATTCATTTTCAAATTAGGCTTAATTGTAGACGTAAATTAAGGTCTTAAATTTGGCGCGAGTATTTACACGTGCTGTTCAATGTTTATTTTCAAACTAACACCTGCAATAAGTTTTTATGAAATAATTTTTTTATGAATTATAGTGCCTAAAAGTTTCTTAAACTCTCTATTATATAGTTAACGTTAGACGGAGCGAATTTAGCGATAGCTATTGGCGATATCACAGCGTGACACCTTCTCTCTCTCTCTCTCCGTCTCATTTGTGTCAAATGTCAAAACAATGACGTTATTGACGCGTAAACACTGATTCAAGTCGAGCAAAAGCCTCTGCGTCTTCAATAGGTGTCTTAGTCAATAGACATCGCGAGGATTTATGGGAAGACTATATAACCCTTCCAAACTATAGTTATATCAAATTGGAAGTGTCGAAACATTTTTGACACATTAGGATTATAAATTGTCTCGTAGGATTTAACGGACGAAAAACAATGGTATCATATAGAGTAGTTACTTAACGTCAGACCAAGTTGGAGTTCGAAAAGAAATAGCTGTTTGTAATTACATATTAATACTTTATCAACAGTATACACCAAAGCATCCCATAACTTGCGTATAGCCAATTTATGATCCATTGCAACTCCAAACGGGGCTCTTACCACGTGGTTTAAAAAATTTAGGCGCCTATATACTTTGAGAGAGAGAGAGAGCGCGCGCGTTTAATTTTTCTATGGAAGTTTCTCTCCCATATTGATATTGGCCTCTAATGGTCTTCCGGACCCAGAAATTGCTCGTTTGTAAGAAAAGCACGTGCCTCGTCTCGAGTCTCCCAAAGTCTCAACCCCTGCAACCGCGTGCCCTTCTCCTTAGCGACAACTTCAATATGCATAAGCGGCGTGTTGCGTGGGTTGGACCGGGTTGCGTTTGGTTTGGGTGGTCAACCTACAGGCCTACTACAAGTTCCAACAACCCTATCCAAATTATTTTTCGCCTACTGTCTAGAAATTCGCGAGACTATCGTAAGTTTAACAACACAACCGGAAGTGATTTATGCTTCTCACGAATGTTGACTGTAACGAAATGACAGTTAATTTTAAGCCCTTCAAAATACATACATTCACTAAAGGCTCTAAATTCATACAATAGTCATACGTTTATTACTAAGGGGTGAATTCAATAGATTCATTGCATGATAATTGTGTGTAGAGTCCGTTTCGGTTAGAGAAAGCAAACCGCGCGGCGTGTCGACGTGTTGTTTCGTTGGATATTATTTTAGTAATGGGATTTCCTGATCTCTGACTAACGAAAAGTAGTTTAATTTTGTTGCGCTTACTAAGTAATTGCGCTAAAAGGCAACACTTATCTCTAATAAAACGTTTGCCGGGAAGATATTTAGACCATTTTTGCAGTTGGGGATAAACCTAACAGGCAAATTAGACGAATTTAAACTAACTTCAGCGTAAGAATAGGACTTTAAAACTTTACATTATGCAAATTAAGCTCCTACCGTAGCCAATGGGCTTCTTCGTAACGCCGATAGACACTTTAAAGATAAGGTGAAAGCTACGTTTAAAAGCGTGCGTGACCCCTATAACCCACCTCCTCGCGATAGGGGCAATTGAGTATTGGTTTTGCTTTTAAGCGTAATTGCTAATTAGCCATGGTCAATTTATAAGAGGGGTATCCTATACCCTTGAGATAAACGATGCCTCTTAATGAAGCCTTCAACCTCGTGCTCCCGCGCGGGAACCCCGTGCCCCGAAGGCGCGAAATACGTAAACTCCCCCACCCCGCTTGCCCTTCAATGCCTTAGGTACCCCTTTTTTATTGACCAAGGCCCGCCTGTATAAGCGTTCTTATCTTTTTCCCCACTGTCTTTAATGAACTTCCACGTTATACTTTAGGCGCCCATTTTTCCCATCACCTAAAGGTGCACCAAGGTCCCTTATCGTTTCTTTCCGAAGTACCTATGAACTATTCTTCTTTATAGGCTTAAACTAATTACGTATAACGACGCTCTAGTAACCGTTTTCTGAAACTAGTTTTAAGTTTTTAATCTTAAAAAACTAAATTTTATACTAAATATTGGTTTTATGACGCTATACCAAACTTTGGTGCCGAAGAATGTTTAACATCTGGTTATCGTGTTTTTGAATTTAACGCTCTCGTGCACGAGAACACGCGCGCTTTTTTTTTGTATTTGTTAAGCCTAATTTGAAACTTTTTCAAATTAGGCTTAGGAATAGGATGGAAACAAAGGCTTATTTTTCACTGGCGCTTTGAACTTTATACTCGGAATTCCTTTAGAATATAAATATATATTTAAATTTGGATATTTAAAACGGTTTCTCCTTTTTTACCAAAGATTCCTAGATATTGGAAGCAGTATTGCAAAATAAGAGGCTATGTAACACACCAAACAATGTAGGTGGGAAAAAAATCTTGAAAATATTATAAGATAGGAAATGGTAATAAATATAAACACATTTTAAAAATACAGTACATATAGAATTCTTGAAGAAAAAAAACCCCTAGATATATAAATATATATTATTACATTTCACGCTGAGTTTACACTAACTTCAATACCATATTCATTCAGTATCCCAATGTGTTTTTTACGCCCTCTAACACCTTAAGGCTAATTGCTTCCTCTTGTTGAACTCTGTGAACTCCACGCGGTCCGGTCCCTCTCTCTCTATATACCCCGGCCCTAACAACCAACCGAGTTGCCAACCCACTCGGTAATAAAGTTAGAAACTTCAATTCTGCTTTTAGATCTACGGCAAGAAGAAGAAAGGGAAGGGGACAGTATATATAAGTTTTGTTGCTTTTGGATGCGAGAAATAAAAAGCCCTCCTGGGGGAACTTTCATAGAGGTCGGCCAGAGAGAGAAATCGTAAAAAAAAAAAGAAAAAGCAACTATAGAACTTCTTAGAACCTTAACAAAATGAAGGGGAAAGACAGACAAAGGAGTTAAAAACATCAGTCGGTTCCCGAGCGCGCCACCAATGAACTAAAGCCTTAGCCAAAGATAAGGAAAACGCTTGGATGAAGTCCATAACTGTTAGTAACATAATTATTTTCAACATTTTACGTTTTTGAAAAGTTTCCTTAAGCCTTGGTTTAAATATTTCGCGCGGTTTAAAAAGTTGTAACGTCACGCGCTTTGCGAATTCCTTAATCTTCGTTAAGCCTTTGTTAAGGTTTTTAAAATTTGAAATTGCGCGAGCTTTAACAATTGATAGTGTCACGTGTATCGTTTTCACTTCGAGGAAGGTACTTCGGATTGGGTAAAAATCATTCTTACGTACACGGCTTTCCACTTTATTAATTGGGTGTTTGCGTATAAACGCGGCGGTTTAAAAATGGGAACAGTTTTTTTTTCTTAGCTCCGCTGGCGCTATAGAAAATGTTGTTAACCTCCTCCTCACATTTGTTACACAGTAACGATCCGCCATTTTTTCTAAACGCCCCTCCCTTTACTGGTTTCTCAAACCGTCCCACCCCCTTATTTTTTTCGCTACAAATATACTGACTGAATTGACAAGGGAATTGTGAGCTATGTCAAAATCCTTAAGCCTAATTTTTATAAGGCCAACTTAAGAAGTTTATAGTGAAATTCCGTCCTAAATGGATGGTAGCTGCCAGAAAATAGAAATAACTACAAATCCTTTAGGCGGCATCTCTAAAAATACCGTATACCCTTCTAGCTACCCATAAAAAGAAAACACCTGTATCTATTGCTTTTAACATCAATATTTCATCGTAAACGACCTATAACCCTTTGATGTACCATACCCTTTCCCCCATCCTTATGTAACATCATTTTAAAAGATTGATCCTTTACTATATACACAAGTTTATATCGCTTCCTTGAAATATTATATTGACATTTTACGACGTAGTAGACGTAAAGGGCATAAAAAAAATAGGCTTGGGCTGAAAAAATGTTTCATCTTACTTTATCTGGTATTTCTACGTCACATTTGGCGTGTATGAGTAAAGCCAGGACCTCCAGATGACCTTTGCACGAAGCCCAATGGACGGGGGTTCGATCCAGCTATGGAAAGAAACAAAGGAAGACGAAATCAGTATTATGGTTGTTTTCAAAAACAGTTTATGGTGTTAGGTATCGTTTGACAAGGGCCATTTTGCGCTATCATGCCCATAAAGGAGTTTTCCCTATCATTTAAATTAGCTAACTTCTGACGTATGAGCAATAGAGTCTCAATTTCGTTAACATATTGCACGAACAACACTTTCTGTTTATCTACCCTTCCTCTACGGTACATGGGACTCGAAAAGAAGCTAGTATTTATATTGTTCCTCTATTTCTTTATCGTTTTTCTGGGAACTTAAAAAGCCTTGAAAAAAAATCCCAAACGAAATTGAATTCCTGGCATCACGTGTATCAGTTAGGGAACTGGCCCGGATTTGCTGCTTCGCGTTTGTTATATAAAACGCTTCTCCTTGAGCGTTCTCGTTTAAGCTAAGGTGAAAATAGAAAAGGAACAATTTCTATACTAGCTTTTTTCCTTAAATTTGAGAGAACCATATAGAGGAGATGAAGCTATAGAATCCAAGGAAGAATCCTGGTTATTAGAGAGTTTAAGAAACTATCGGTGTAAGTCAACCATCCCGAACTTAAGCTAATTTGAAATTGAATGAAAATTGTAAGCACGAGCTCACGTGTCATTTCATTTCTCGTGCAATTTAAGCTTGAAACTTATCGTGTCGCGTGACAAACTTTCCACGTTTTTCGCGCAATTTCTTCAACTCTCTAATGACGATCTCGAGGCAATCATATTTTCAAAAGTAAATATTACGGAATGAATAAGAAAATGTAACGCCTTATAACTTTACGGTATATCTTCCCGAAAATTACACCACCATTTTTTTCTTTGCGAAATATGATTATGTATATTTTATAATGAGAATTTTCTAGATGACGGAAACTCACTTCTGTTTGTTCGGTATCGTAGTATGATATTTGGATTTAAACGCGCAATTTTGTTTTATCGATCCAAGAACTATTTTGAAATCGATTTGGTTTTATATCCAAGTATGGTTTATACGTATTGCGTATTCAGGATGGAACGTGTAAATTACATTGGATAACAGCGTAATTCGGCACCTGAGATTACGATTGGAAATGTATATATGTAGGCCTTGGAAAAATGCATTTTTCTTCTTTTTATGAAAGGTAGCCATACGTCTTATCTTGTTCATCTTGATATTGTGAATGTAGGTTAAAGGTGACGTCCCTTACTCAAATTGACTACTTCCCGCCTTTTAGTTCATTCAGTTCACGCGATCAAATCTAATCGAGATTTATCGATAGGGTAAATCATAAAAAAGCACTCCCCTAAACGAAAAACTTCCCTGATAAATTTGGTTTTTTTCAATTGACCCGGGTCAGGAGGGGTTAAAAATGGCGGCGAAAAAGGGTCAATGCCTTCGGAATAACCCTTAACACTTAAAATATTTACTAAGCCTAACTTATTTACGAACAGAAACAACCTCGAAAGATAGGAATCTCTGCAAGTATACAAATTATTCCCTTACCAAATCATTTCTCATAATTTGTCAAAAATGGTTTCGCCAAGGCTTAGGTTTTAGCCAAGGCTTACCTATCTGATGATGAAAGTTATTAATGGGTGTCCCCCTACACCTCGAGGCCTTGAAGTAAGACCCCCCCCCCCGGGGATGAAAAGACCCCAGAATGTCCAAAAAGAAAGGAAATGTAGGAATAAATCATGATAAACTAAGGAAAACGCGATCGCAGTGAATATGTTAGGCTTAAAAGAGTGTAAATATGATTGGTCTTACGTTGCTCCTGGAATTGACGTCGACTTTGGCCTCGATGAGTCTTTTGACAAGTCCCACGTCATTTCGGATGGCACCTTCGTGTAATAGAAGCTCTTGCTTGATTCCTACACAAAGAAACAAATGACGAAGAAAATGCATTAGATACAAATCCCGTCGTGTCAAAGACTAAGGGATGGAGAGGGACATGGGAATTAGGCTTAGTGTAACTTCCGGTTAGCTGCTTGGAAAGAGGAAGCTAAGAGTTCTTCAGATTATAAGGTATTTCGTGTATGTTCTTCCGTACGACCGTATTCACTGATCACGTGAAATAAATTAAGCGTTAAAGCGCGCAGAATTTTAAAATTAATTAAAAACAAATAAAAAAACCAAGGCTTAACGTATATAATCACAAAGCACGAGATATTTAAGATTATTTTTTCCACGTGCCAACTTACAGGGGTAACACTGATAATGTATTTCCTATGAGCCCCTGTAAAACTCCGTACCCGCAATACACCGGTGTACTATTTTTATGTTTTTCATAAAATTCGATTCTTTCCTAATTCTGTCATAATTTAGTAGTGTTTTTTCTTGGCATATTATTGAAGCCCTAGTTATGTTCCTTGGTTTATTAGCAAGTACTTCAAAATCAATGCTAGAGCGACATTTTATTTTTCTCTTAAATTATAAATTCTAATACATTTTTAACAAAGAAGGCAGGAAGCTTTTAGCTTTTAAAGTTATTTTAAGTTTGTTAAAATGGAGCCTAGGGACGCACTCCATGCTATTAATAATTAAAGCTATTTATGCGTATTTCTTTTTATATTATTATTATTTCAAATCGCATTCAAGGAAATACGTCAGTGGATTTAATCGAAATTAGTCCCAACCCAAAATAGAATAATAAATTCTTCCACTTAAATTAATTCTAATGATCGTTGTGGTGGTTTGAATTTACCAATTAAAGCGTAAATAATTATACATTCAAATATAATGAATAATAAGTTTTAATTTATCTCGTTTTCCAAGTTAAATTACGCTCTGTTAATTGCAATCTCTTTACCTTTACGATGTCTCTTACGATGCAAATACTTCGTATTACGATTCATCTCGCGTAATTTATTCACTAATTTTTGGAGGTTTTGGTTCCGCTTCTATCCTATTTGCTTCCTAAAATCAGATTGAGTCGCTTCCCCCTTCTCCAGATCTCTTAAATTCGCGCTCTTTAATCGATTAAAACATCTGACTGAATGCGTATATACGCGATGGACCTCTTGTCTCTATGTTTAGCCTAACCCAAATTGGTTATCATCTGGGATTTTAGGTATTGCTTCCTCGCGCCAATAGTATCCTAGTTTAAAGTTTGTAGGTCTTCTAATCAAATCACTAGATTAACTTCTAGAAAATTATTTTTAGTCGTGTGCTACATACAAATGCGCGCGCCATTGAAAGCATCGTCTGCTACAGAAAGGGTATGAACGTACTATAAGTTGTTTTTGTAGCTGGTCTAACTGATACAAGGTTTAGCGGGGATAAGAGGGCAAACTGAAAGACACCCACACAGTATACATTGCGTTTAATTAGGCTTAGGTTCGATTAGGCTATGATTAGGTTAGGTTCAATGGGTCATCTGGTTTGTTTTCTAGCCGATAACGTTTCACTTTCCCTTTAAAAAATATATAACATCATTTATAATGAATTTCCTAATTTTTTACTGGGAAATTGTACCTCCTGTAAAGGCGGGGGAATCCCGACTCCACTGTTTTTTAACCGCGTACTGCATAATGCAATCTTCCACTTTCACCTGGTGCATTCTCAGGATGATATATTTGAAATAGGGGGAGGAACGAGTTCGCGCTGGAGGGGGGGGGGATTTTTTTTTTTAGTCAATATGGATGTTGGAAACCAGAGAAACCAAGAAAATGTTTATACGCAAAGTTTTGAGAGGGTTTAGAAGAGAGAGACCTAGTATAAAAAAATTGCTTTAAAAATGTCAAAACGTGTTCTGAATAGCAAATTTTTTGAAAACGCCTCTCAATGTTTATATTTGATCGGAAAAATTTTTTGAGGTGGAGTAGCATTTTTTTTTTTTTTACTTTCTTCTTGATGTCGTTCTTTCCACGTCGAGTTTGAAACGATATTTTTTTGTCCGTATATTTTAGCATAATATAAATTTAAAGTTATTGTTGCAGTCAAAAGTGATATAGATAAATAGGATACATACAGCAACATTCCATTAACGAATATTTATCTCGCTTCTGTATTATGGGAACTCTGAGCTATAGTAAGAAACCAGGTACTTGGAATCTTTAAGAAGCTTTAGAACATGTAATAATATCTGATTGAAGATAAGGGGAAGGGCTTAAAACTTTGTTAAACCGCCTTCCTCATTGGCTATTCAAGTATAAGGGACAACCTTTGATCCTAGGTTTACCCGCTCAAAACACGCAAAGATAACTTGTTTACATTCGGGTTCGGCGCTCAAAAGGTCGCTTGAATCTCGGCACGGGTCGCTACGTCACTATCACGTGGTTTTTAATGTCAAATACTTAATTCGTGACGTCAGGGGTGACGGCATTTACACGCATCCCCTTTAATTCAAGCAAAAAGGCCTATAGAAAATGACCTGTTAAAGATTCCAAGTTGAAGAAATCTATACACTGAACCTTTTCAGTAACATTTAAAATAAGGTTATCTCATGCTACACTTTCTATTCTAAATATGATATGATAGGAAAGGAAAGGCGAGCCCACGTTTTCGCTTAGGTTCATAAGATCAGAAACTAGATTTAAATTTTTATGATTTCATATCCAATATCATCATACCAACCAACTGGAGATTAGTTTTGAAATCGTATATCCTATCTGGGAATTGTTTTAACTCTGGGGCGGGGGGGATGTAAGAAAAGGGAAAGGGGAGGGCTGGAAATCAATTTCTTCCGGTTGAAATAAAGAAGCAGAAACTGTTCTTGCAAGTATAGTTTCGAAACCTTCTGATCCGTCTAAAAAGCGAACATTGTTGATATAAGGCAGGTTATACTTTATTTTTTTTTGTTTTTCCTTCATCTCTTTGGTCCCCCATGACCTCTTGACCCTCTCCTCTATTTTTTGAGCCCCCATATACCAAATGCCATAAGTGAAAACGTGACCAAAAATTCGGTTCATGAATTAATTCATTTAACTCCTGAATTTTTTCTTTTTTTTTGAAATTTCCTAATTTTAATTAATTTTCTGTCGTGGTGGTGATTTATAGGTTTTGGGTTTAAATATATTTCATGCTAGGCGAAGAAAATAACAGGTTTTTAACATTCTTGGAAGAATTCGGTAGATTCTCCAGAAACCCCCCCCCCCCCCCCAAATATAGAAAAATTATTAGTTAAAGCCTTAAAGAATTATTTTTTGAAGAAATTATTATCTTAACCACGATAGAAAGCGTTACTAATAGACGGACAGAGTTGCGTGTTTATTTTACCTTTTTTAAAAAGGTTTTACTTAAACAACAATATTCCAACGTTAGATAAAATTATTTAGAGACCAAGGCTTATCTCCCTTAAATCCTTTGGGAAATTAAGGGACATGTATTATTATATTTTTCGTCTAAATCTTACGCAACTCCGAAAATCCTGAACTAAATTATAATTATACAACCGTCAACCGTCCATTGCAAATTTCGACTCGTGTCGAGTACTCCAGTTGTTATATTTACACAAAGACATTAAAATTAACAGAATTTAAAGTTGTTTGGGAATAATTAGGCTTAACATCAGATTGAAAAGAGAGAGAGAGAAAAAAAATAAGAAAAGTAAACATTAATTTTAAAGTGTAGATTACTACGCAATCTGCCCCTCGCCTGGGAAAATTGTTGTCAAAAGGGAAGGCCTACATTTAGGGGAACGCTTTAGCATTGGTTTTCCATAGAACGCCTGTAGATATGTTTCAACCGCTATACACCAAGGCTTAACGGGATAGTAAGTTAATATATAAAATTGTTTAATTAAGAGTTTCGTGTTTGAAAATATCGTAGTATTTGCTTTTCCTGATAATGAATTTTTCCCCTGAGTCTAAAATTAACATAAGTAAATAAACCAAAAGTAAGTTAGCCAAGGCTAACGCGCCGAGAAAACTGGAGTCAATAGACAAGTTTCAATATTTTCGATTCTGAAGCGGACGACGGAGGAAAAAAAAGTGCGTTAAGCCTTGGCGCACGAGTCGGGAATAAGATGGATTTCTTACAGAAAAAAGTTGGCTTTTATTTGTTTTTTTGGAAGAGTTGGTACGTTCCCTTTTAACTTACGGTTTAGTGACAATCTTAGAAAATCGATAATTAGGCTCCCCTTAAAATGAAATGGTTCTAAACAGAATAAAAAAAACCAACCAAAAATGAGAGACCGATTAATCCTAACCACGCCATGGGTCGCCTATAATTCTTGTTTTATTTACGCTTTGGAGCGAGATTGGCATATTAATGAGTTCGAGTTGCAAATATAGCACACTAAGCCTTGGCTAGTTTTAGAAAAGGCGGGAAAGATTTAAGCCTAATGAAACCACCACGAGAGTTTTCCCATTGTTTTATTGCCGCCAAAAACTATATTGTATTGTCACAAACAAACTGAAATAAGCTTAAATCAAATAGAGCCTTATTATGATGCAATATTGCATTTTCTACTATTGTTTTTGAACAAAAATTTCAATAGTAATACATTGTCAATGGAAGCCAAACGAATGTTATGTATATATATTTTATATTATATATTGTGTCTAGAAAACCAAGAAAACACAATATTTGAGGCATACCGTTTAATCGATATTTTAAAGAGAGAGTGATATGTTAAATTTGTTAAGCCTACTCTTATAGGCCTAATTTCAATTTAGAAACTAGTAGTCAAACGGAATTCAACGTAAGGCCAAGATTAATAAATTATGTCTGTTAGAAATCTCATTCTTAACGCGCCATGTGATGACATAACGCATATATATATAACAATGATTTTCAGATTAGGCTTAGCAAAATTATCCAGCAATTAATTTCTCCGTACAATACACGCGCTTGCGGGTTCTCCACCGGGACATTCAAAACTGTACATTTCATTCTTTTATAAAGAGTGTTATTATTAAGATGCCTTTTAGAGGAAGCGTAAAGCTCTATACTGTATGTTGCGTATTTAGAGGTAAAGAGGTCATAGCGGGTTTAATTAAGAGAATTTACGAGGATTCCTTAGGAAAAGGCAAGAATGAGAAGCTCCAAAACTAGCCGCGTGCTGTATGGAAGACAAGTTATTGTTCTACTTAGCGGTATTAACTACATTAGTCTTCTCTAATAATATTCGATAGAATTAAGGGTCTGCTCCGCTATTTTATGCCAAAACAGAAGCAACCGAGGCCTAAAATTGTACATTTCAAGTTTCAACCCCTTGCCTAGGTTTAAGAGGAGGTAAGAAGGTTGAGGAATGTATTTGTTATTTCTAAACTTAAACATGCCTGTAAATACATGCAACAAAGAGATATTGAATGCGCTCTAACTGTATTTCAATTAATACTATGAAATGCACTAACATACTCAAAGGGCATTTCCCTATCTCTAGTAGAACCAGAGTTATGAGCCTCCAAAGTTGGGTGTAATGTTATTCCTATGGAGTGTATGTTTATGAACATTTTGCTAAATTACTCGGCCCCATTTTACTCGATCCCACAGTTTTTAGTATGGTTGGATGAGGGCCAAATAGGACTATATCATACTCTAAGGACATCCCCGTATCTCTAGTAGAACCAGAGTTATGAGCCTCCAAAGTTGGGTGTAATGCTATTCCTATGGAGGAGGGTATGTGTATGTATTTTCCTGAATTACTTGGCTCCTGTTTACTCGATCCCCAAGTTTTAGTACGGTTAAATGGGGGCAAATAGGACTATAACTGCAATGCATCTGAAGCAAATGGTATATCACTAAATGTAGTGCAATGCACCAAAGAGATATCAATGCGTAATAAGGAGAAAGTGCTTCATTGCAACGCACTTTCGAATGTAATGAATGCACCTTTAATAACTAAACTATGCTATCTCATCTAGTATCATCGGGTAATGTACAACACATTTAACCTACAATATTAAGCTTAAACTTATAGTATAGTCATTTTCGAAGCTATCGCCTGCCTTCTCCGAACTTAACACCCATTTTCCAACGCCGTAAATTTAATATATTTAAATCGAGTTCCTTAAACCCTATACTCTCTCCTCAAATCGATATTATTGCCGCGGATTAGAATCTTCTTCTACTTAGGATCGTAATATTTCCCGCTGAAATTGATTACTTTCGAACCTGATAGTTATAATTAATTGCCTTCGTTTAAATTTAAACCGATTCCCTCGCGTGTGTCGTGTCATCCTTTTAATATAGTCCTACTTTATCTTGGTAGGACCAACCATAAGTTCATAAGATTTGTTCACCATAAGTTTGTTAATCTCTGGTTTTGAAGCTTGTCATGAAGCGAGGGAGGTAGGTCATAGATTCGAGGTAAAGCGACGCCTGGTGAGGCGCTATCAAAGGCTTAGTAATTCAGACTAAATAGGAGCTAGATGGTAGTCCTGCAACATTAACCACCCGAGTGTAGGACTTCAATTCTCGCTTCCATCGTTCTCGAACTAGCTCGGGCTGTAAGTCTCTTAGTAGCATTACGAAGTGTATAGGTAGTGTCACACTTTTGGAACATATCTTATAAACTTATGGTAGAACCTAACCCGCGCGACATCAGGGATGATGTCACCTGGCTGTCCAAAGAAATGTTTAAAAGTTTTTAATTAAAAGTTAATTTATAGGTTAACAATTTTAACATTATGAAAACTTGCTGTGAAAAATCTAAGCGTGTTTCGTTTTAGTGGCAGTTATTTTGAAGGGAACACTTAACACCTCGGGACGAGTAAGAAGGGTACTTAGTAAAAACTAAAAGACTATATATATACATACCACTTCAGGTATTGCTCCTATAGGTATATAGTCTTTCTTATAACCAGTGTTTCGCGTGAGTAGCTCCGATTAAAGCGTCTCTCTATTCCATCGTACCTGGTTGGTGGTTTAAATACCAACTCCAACCCCTCAACATCCGCTGTAACTTTTTATCGCGTAATTTTCCTTTTCGCATAGTTGGTTCTTAATCAAGTTCGTGTTGGTTTTATTCTAGTGGTTATGGTTTAAGAAGGATATCACGTCTTCGTCTGTTATCACATGTAGATCGAAGACCTATACTCGTCTATTTATAGCTATACTGTGGATTAAACAGTTGGTAATACCTTCGTGGTAGTTGTTTTGACGAGCTTCAGTTCTGGTTATACGTACATATTTCTTGTTAGAATTGAATTAATTCTTTAAATTTAACTATAATAATATGTATTTCAGCTTGATTTAGGTAAAATGAAAGACTCAAAGACATCAAATTAACCTGATCCTAACCAAAGACATTTTAAACCTAACCTAACCTAATCCTTATCCTTATCAAACACAAAACCCAAACGTAACCTATCTTAAATACTAAGGGGGTGATCAGGTTACCGTTTTATCCCCAAATTCAAGCTATGGATCATGTAGTTTTTATTAGGTAAACACACTGGTTATAAAATCCTCCTTACTCGTTAGCTATAACTATACGCGACCTCTGCATGTTAGTGTAAACAAACTGAATATCAATAACCTTTTATGATTTGCGACTATATAAACATATTTAGAGGCGGAAAATTAGCCGGGAGGTTTTAGCAAATTTGCAAAAGACGAGAGAGGTTAGGGAATGTTTGTAAATATAGTAGTAATAGAACGTTAGGACTAATTTTGCTATTGAATAGTCGCCATCGAATTTCGTCAAAGCGGATTTTTTCCAGAGAAAACGAAAGCGATCATTTCGTATTAAAAGGACGGATTTTCCCCGGGGAGCTTGACATATAGGAAAGAGAGTGGAGGCGATAGCGAATGTGGTACGTACCTCTAGAGGAATGACTTAGTTGCAAGGATAATATGTCCGGGTCATGAGCTCTACTGGAAGTCAGTGATGATCTCTTGGAACGTTTGTCCAATTGGGCTTGTGACGAAGAATTTTCGCCCGTTCCTCGTTCGTGGTAGCTACAATTTCCTCTTTCGCTTAGCGAAGAGCGCGTAGGACGAGCCGTTGCCGCCGCTACCGACGTCTCTACGTCCATGTTGTTTCCTTCTTACGGGTTACGGGCCACCCAACTGCTATCACGCGCGCACTCGCTCCACTCTTCGCACCGTCCGTCCGTTCGTTTCACGACTCCAGCTTCTACGCGCTCTTCCCCCCTATATCCCGAAACGCCGGAGGAAGTCCGCGGAAGGAAGAGAGAAGCCTTACCGAACCTTACTCCTCTATACGTCCGCCCAAGGCTTGACGAGGTTTACCACCACGGCACCGAGCGTCAGGAGGAAAGCTAGGGACCCCTTTTCTTTTCGACCCAATCGATTTACTCTAGCTAGCTTGGGTTGTTGAAAACGCGCGAGAGAGCTCTGGAACGCAACCTGACGACGGAGAAGGTTGTAAGGTTAGTTTAGTTCATCCAGTTCAACATGCTAGAACCATCCTTGTACTTTGAGCTACCTTTAACCCCGCATATATTATATATAAACCAACACTATATTCAGACCTATATACAGTTTGAACCGTTTGCTATTGAAGGAATATCTTTAGGTAATACAATATCAAGGGTCTTCCGGAAGTCCTTTTACTGGATAGTCTATCTCGGTTCTAAAAAGGACTCGGAGTCAGAGAGACGATTATGTCTCGTCAAACAAGTTTCAATTACTTTGTCCCTGTCCCGGATGTTAGGTTTAGAGAAATCTCTCTCTGGAGTATCGATTATTTTTCATTGCATAAATCATAATTAAGATGATTAATTTCAGAAGGTTCAAGGGGGGAAAAATCGATAATTCATTAGCGAATATTTCCTTATTATTATTCCATTTTTTTTTATGAGTTTTGGATTTTCTCTCGCGAGTCAGCGTTTCCTCGAGACCTTTAGATACGGTTTTACTCTTTCTACTAAAATACAGTTGACAGAGGGGAATTACAGGACTCTCTCGGGACTGTTCCTTTCAAAAGACATCAGAGAGAAAGAAATTTTCGGTTTCCGTATCGTGACTGAGAAACTTCATTCAGCCAAAAAACGGACGGTTGAAGGAAAGTCAAAAGGCCATTGACTATGTTGAACAAGTCAAGAGATGGACATAAATGTACCATTTATAGGTTTTATGTCTGTCTTATGTCACAATTATGGACTAGAAGATGGTAACCCTGTCCATGCAAGCATACTGAACCTAACCTAAGCCAACCCTAACCTAAAATAACTTAACACTCAAGGGTCATCTTCTTTACTCGGTTTATATTAACTTTGGTAAAAGGAAACCACGATTGTTAAGAGTAAGAATGGAACATCAGATAAAAAAATTTCTAGTAAAGGGACAGTGAAAGAAATAATTTCTTTTCATGGATGCCACTCAAATTGATTTAAATTATTGTCCATGATACTGGGAATTTTTTGTTTCACCTTTCCTTTAAGCGTCCGTCTAGGTCGATAAGGTTTGTTATTAGGTAAAGATTATGTAGTAGGAAAACCCCTAACCTCTCTTTCGTTCCTTTATTGCCAAAAATTGTCAAAACGTTTACGCGTGGTCGATTTAAGCCTACTCGTCTCGTAATGTCTATTTCTCAAATTTCCGCTTTTTCCCTAAAGTGGTATAGAGATAAAATATTTCTCTTCATTTCCCGACAAAACGAGTTCTTTTAACGGTAAGAAAAGCAAACAAACAAATTTATCTAAGTTGTTTTATTTCCTTGTAACCAAAAATGGGCCCTATACCATGAACATCTTAAAGAATTTAATCCAGTCGGGAACCCAACTTGGGTAAGTATCTAAAGAACCAATGTGCAGACGTAGAACTACTACCAAAACGGAAAAGGGTTTTTTTTTCTTTACCGAAATATTTTTTATTTTTTTTCCATTCTAACCCTTGCACGGAACGTGCTTCTCGAAGATAGAGACGGAAAGCGGGACAAAAATCGCAAAATTGCGCCTTTTTTTTATTTTCCCGCGCGTTGGAAATTTACCAAAAGATTTCCCGCCAAAAATATACCATCCATGAATTCCTTAAAGAAAAGTTCAGGAACTGGGAATTGAAACTTTATAAACTGTTTTCAGGCCCTGAAAAAGGGCGAAAAGTCACGTAAGATTCTAGCCCGGGGGTCCTTCGTAAATTAAAAATACAGTCACCCAAAAATTCAATGGATTGAAAAATTCAAAAACGGGTCAAAGTTCAAATATTTCGTATTCAAATTAATGATTTTTATTCAATAGGGTACAGTTTGAAAATTTAGGAATGTTTATTTTTTACATTTATTACAAAGCAGAATCCAAAATCTTTCCAACAACAGCGACGGCTTCAATTTCAATTTTGGCGCCAACTGGAAGTTTAGCGACTTGATACGCCGCTCTAGCTGGAAATTTATCAGGGAAAAATTCCTTGTATACGTCATTTACTTTGGCAAAGTCCCCGATGTCATTCAGGAGAACGGTACACTTGACTACGTTGTTGAACGAGCTTCCCGCGGCCTTGAGGATTGCACCCATGTTATTTAGAGCTTGGCGTGTCTCGGCTTCAACCCCACCTTCCACTAGGTTTTTCGTGGTTGGATCCATACCAACTTGACCCGAAACGTAGAGCGTATGGCCTACTAAGACCCCTTGCGAATAGGGTCCAATTGCGCTTGGGGCGCCAGTTGTACTGATGATTTTGCGAACGATTGAAGCCATCTTACTCATGAAACGTCTAAGAAATCAATGAAGAATTTGAGAACGATACTGAGGCCTTTGTTAGTTAGATAGATATACAGAGCGACCTTGAATTCAGTAGATTGAGCGTTAGCAGCAGACAAACTACTGGTGGTAGAGGGGAGGGTGGGAGGCGAATTTTAGACCCCCAACAACGTTTATCTTTGATAGAAAAATTATTCTAGGCAGAAACAGTATGGGGTGTTAAATTGTTAATGATAGATTATTATTTAGCAAGCGATGGTGGGAAATAGCTTCCAATTTATTGAAGAGATTAGACCCCCTGTAGCTTAGTTTAAACTTACCATGTCCCTAGCCCTTTAAAGGGAGTAACAAGCTACAAAATAAACGTCCAACAACTTACCACGTCACTAGTCCTTTAAAGGGAGTAACAAGCTACAAAATCAACACGCAACATTATTAGGAAATTTATTTTTTATTTATTATATGAGCATCTGTTTAAAATACTTTTTTTTTTTACATTTATCTATACAAAGGATGGAAGGTGGTATACTGTCAAACCTACTTAGGTCAATTATTTTTAATTTTAATTATAGTAAACTTTAGTTTATTTTTTTACATTTTGTTTATTTTTTTCATTTAAAATTGCCAAGGCACAGCTTATTGTTGATTTAATATAAATAATTTAGTTTTTCAACTCTATTATAAATACTTAGTAATACGAAGGTTTTCAAATAAATGAGGAAAAAAGTTAAAAAAAGTGCTGAAATTATTTTTAAACTTTAAAAATAATATTTTGGCAATTTAGGCTAGGAGTTTAATTGTAATTAAGTCTAATGTTGTTAAGTTTAAATAGCGTAATAGCCATCCTTCATAAGGGTTCGTTATAGAATTCGGAAACAAAACAAATACAAGAGTTGTCAAGGTTGGGGGGGGGGGGGTTCTTTGTTTGTTTGTTTGTTTAATGACTGGAAACAAACTCCTCCAAGCTAACTGGGATAAGATTTCGAAAAGGGAGACGATTTTTCATGATAACTTGGGCGCAAAGACATTTTAAAGTTAAATGTTGTAAAGGATAGATGTTACTATGAACGTAACCATTTAAAAGTTGTAAAGGAGATTTATTTTCCAGATTGCAAAGATCAAGGTGCGCTCCATGGATTAGTAAAGTTTTAATTACGCTCCTAGCAAAAGGTTTATTAGTCGCCGCGACGTGCAACGGAGTGTTAAGATCAAAATCAACCGCGTTGGGCGCGGCCCCAACTTCTAATAGAAGTTTAACGACTTGCGTTGATGGAAAGCTGCAAATTGGGAAACGTATAACGGAGGAATTGTCCTTATAACACGCCAAATGTAAAGGTGTCCAGTTATTCCTTCCTCTGGGATTCATTCGAACAAGTCTGTAAACCGCTTTCTTCAATTCGGTATCTTCATCTTCTGACAAAGTGGATTGGAGGTGACACATCAGACCCATTAAATGCATGACGATAATCAAAGTGCGATGGAAATAGCTCGAATCTTGTTCAGCAGCCGGTATCTTAGCCATATGACGCATGGCCATCTCTACTTCCCTTAAGGCTCTTTGGAAGACTGCTAAAATGTCGCCAAAAAGAACAACCGGTTGACGACTGCGGTTTCTCATCCAGGACTCTGATATCATGAAGGAAAAGAGTTCCGCAAATGACATCAGACTACTTTGGACTCTGTTGGTTAAGGGCTCCAAGATTTGTTGCTGCATATCCAACGCGTACATCCATAACCTAATGCAACGGTCGAAGTTGCCGGTATCCGCGTAAACTGCCCCTCTGTATCTTATATAGTAGGATGTGTCTGGATGAGCCGGACCCAAGATTCTTTCTCGAACTAGCAAAGATTGCATTCTCATTTCGTCAGGATCGCACATGATGTCGTCCAGTTGTTGCGCGGTCCTGAATTCCATTGTGTTCTCATAGGCGCATATGGGAGAGAGGACAGTCGGTTTTGGTAACTGGATGTTCTCAGCATTGCGAGATCTTTCATTCAAGGCCCTCCTCCAATATCTGGCCGCTTCCAATATGTCCCTATTCTTATCAACAAAAGTCGCCCCTAGTAGTTCAAGGGCGTCAATTTTCTCTGAGGTTACAAATAAGGGAAGACTTATGAGGTACTCGACAATGTTTTTCTGGCCAGCTACAGCCGCCGACAGTAAAGGCGTCATCCCATTTGAATCAACATCAATTTTGGCTCCCATAAAGAGTAATTGTTTCATAATCTCCAAACTTCCAGATTCTGCACTGTCATGGAGTGCCGTGTTACCTATTGTCAATGTTAAAGATATTACTCCTAGACTGTTCTTTAAATGAACTGCGTTTTTGGTGTAATACCTTTAACGCTTTTCTTGTTAACATCGGCTCCAAATTTCATTAGAAATCTGGCTATTCTTTGGTGGCCTTTGTAACAAGCAATCATTAAACAAGTATGACCATGGCTATTGGGAATCTCAATGTCAGCTCCATTTTCTATCAGGAATTTGACAACATCAAAATGGCCATCAAAGCACGCGGCTCTTAAAGGAGTTGAGTTTGTCTTGGTTGTGCTATTAATGCAAGCGTTGTGTTTCACTAATACTCTAACAACGTCAAAATGACCGGCAGCAGATGCACACCATAGAGGTGGTGCACCTTCAATGATTTCACCGTCAAAGGTTACTGAGCCAACCTGAGGGTTATATCCGCTTTAGTACGCGGTTGGGTGGGGGGGGGAGCCGTTATGTTTCAAAAATTTACTTGTTCAACATCAGCGTATCCGTGTTCAATCAGATACTCAACAACGTCTGCGTGACCATTTCTGGACGCGATGATTAGAGGAGTACAACCATTGGTGTAGCTGTTTACCAAACTTTTAACCTCTTGTTTCAATCGCATTTCGAGAAAAAGCTACGCGAGATGCAAGTTTTTACATTCGCTTCTACTCTCGGTTAATTAAAGTAATTCTATTGTTTTCTTATAAGCCTAAGGAATGTGTGGGGGAACTTCTAACTCACCTTGAGGATGTAAAGTTTGCCCTCTCGGGCGGTGTTAAATACCACTTTCTTAAATTCCATCTTTAGTTTAACCGCTCAAAAACCAACTACTATCGATTATTACCCGTTTAAATTTAATTACAAGTACATTATTGAACCGCGCGTACGAGTATGTGTTACGTACATCGCAATTAATTTGTATATTGTTGACGAAATACGGAAATGGGCGAGAAAATATCCGGAATGTAGATGGCGTTCAAAGGTCAAATTTGTTTACGTCGTCCGCTTATGTTATCCTTGACTGACGTTAGGCTTAACGTTAATTTTGATGTTTACTTTTATTTCCTTAGTTAATTTAACACAAATGCAATTAAAACTACAGATTTTTAAATAATTTTTGATGACTTAATGTAAGTATAATTTTGGTTTGAAGCAAATTAACGCAAAATATGAAATTTTATGAAGTGAATCCATGGATTATAAATTGTACTTATGGTTACGCTAATTATTTGTCTCAGAGGGTGCAATTAAAATATAAATAATGGATACCAGAGAAATAGTCACGCTACAAATTGGACATTACGCCAATTTTGTTGGAACACATTGGTGGAATATTCAGGAATCATCTTTTTGTTATGATTCAACTTTGGAAAAAGATATTCAAATAAATCATGATGTTCTTTTTAGAGAGGGGATGAATCCACATGTAAATAACCTTCCCCCCCTTTAATTCTTATTTAATGATAAAATTAAATAATTAACTAGGGGGAAGTCACATTCACACCCAGATTAATCGCGGTTGACTTAAAAGGAAGCTTAAAATCCTTAAAACAAGAAGGAACTCTTTATACCATCAAAAAAGTCAATCAATCAGCTGCTAAATCTACCGCCTCTTGGTCAGGAAATGTTGACGTTTATAAAACTGAGCCCGAGAGAAAAAACGAATACCTGCAAGATTTAGACAAGCTTGAGCAATCTCAAAATTCAAATACTGATTTGAAATATTGTTACGATGAAGATAGAGACATTTGTTTGGATGAAAGAATGTCCAAACTTCCTTTAGGAAGGAGTCCAATTGTCCCAACATCACCCACAATTGAAGACAGAGTTTATAACCTTGATTCTGAGGTTAAAGTCTGGTCTGATTATCTCAGACTTCACCTTCATCCAAGATCTGTGATAACTTTAGAAGATTATTTCCATAAAAAGTAAATTTTGGGAGATTATAAAATGTTTTGGGTGATTATAAAATGTTTTGGGTGATTATAAAATGTTTTGGGTGATTATAAAATGTTTTGGGTGATTATAAAATGTTTTGGGTGATTATAAAATGTTTTGAGTGATTATAAAATGTTTTGGGTGATTATAAAATGTTTTGGGTGATTATAAAATGTTTTGGGTGATAATAAAATGTTTTGGGTGATTTTAAAATGTTTTGGGTGATTATAAAATGTTTTGAGTGATTATAAAATGTTTTTGGGTATTTTAAATTGTTCTTGGAGATTTTAATATGCTTTAAATGGTTTAAAAATCTTAAATCTCTATTTTTAGTGATCAAGAACCATTTGATTTATTTGGTATCGGAGTTGATGCTTATGGTACAGAGAGTACCAGAGATAATGTTGAGGAATCATGTAGAAAATTTACAGAAGAATGTAATTCCCTGCAGGTATTAACATAAAAAAACATATTTTCCAGTAGAAGTCCATCATTTCAAATCACTTAATTAATTTTTTCAGGGATTTCAAATACTTACAGACAGTTATGACGCATTTTCTGGCTTAGCCTCTAGCATTATTAACCATTTAGATGAAGAATATTCTAACAAAATTAAACTTTGCTTTCCCTTTTTCCAACCAAATTACGAAAATAAGGTAAAAAAAAACACTTGCAATTAAAATCTTAACAATATTTAATTAAACAACTAATAAAACCTTTAATAGAATCAGGTTGCAGAGGTTCATAGACTTTTGACCTCATTATTTTGCATTGATTCAATGTGCAATTATAGTTCCATGTTTTCTCCTATGAATTTGGGAAAGGGAACCATTGGATGTGATCAGGAACCATTATCTTTCCCTCATCTTATTTACAATGTAATTAATTAATTAATAATTAATATTTCAGCCTAAGCCATGATTAAACTAATTAATATTCTTTCAAATAGAAATCATTACCTTATCATACCAGTTCAGTTTTGGCAATTGCCTTAGAGTCTTTAACATCACCATTAAGGTTAAAACAAGAACCAACAAGTTTGAATGATTTTGTGAAGCAATTAACACCATGTGGAAGAAGGGTTAGTTTTAATAATTAGTTAATGGTGTAATAATCGTAATTAATTAATTTATTGTTCTCTAGCTTGTTTCAACTTCTTTATGCCTCCCTTTTCCGTGGTATCAAGGAGATTTTCTCTCTGATATTTTGGGTCAACGTCAAATTGAATCAATGTTGGTTCCAATTTCCCCTCAAACTAATTTATTAGAACCTACAATCGTGCAAAGTATTGTCATGGCTGGTTTCCCCAAAATGCAGTTATATTCGTAAGTTAATTAATTAAATTAATTATCATTTAATTGTTTTTCAATTTTAAATAATTATTTGATAGGAAAAAGTTATCAAATAGTCAAAGATTGTCAGTTGAAGAGCTTATAGCTAAGAATTTAAATTTATCAGGGATGTCAAGATCTTGGTAGGTTTAAATATAGCATTTAAAACTTAATTTTAGGCCTAATTATTAATATTTTTTTTCAATTATAGTTCAGTTAAAATGTTGGCAGCTCCTATTAAAGTAGTTAATCCTTTTCCCTCAATCTTCAGTGATAATGTCAAGGAAGATGGTTCTATTAATGATCTTGAAAGAAATGTGGTTAAAGGTAATTATTAATTAATTAACAAATTTTCGGGGATTTTTTGTTAGTAATTAGGTTGTCTGCAATATTTATTACGCGTTGTGAGTTAAAAAACGCGACAAAACTGCTATAAAAGGTAAGATTTGCCAGATACTCTAAATCTGTAAGATGATTGGTTTATTCTTGAACAAACCAAAACGTGCAGAAGGTAAATTTTGGCAGATTCCCTTAATCTGTAAGATGATTGGTCCGTTTTTGGCAGATGAAACTATTTCGTCATGGTTGGTAGGATTTCGCGTTTGCCAGTCTCACAGTCAGGGACGGAAATAAGCAAAACCACTAAATACCACTTAGAAGTGCTTATTTCTGCCCCTGTTGGCCAGTTTAGATTCAGTAAAGTAATCCAAATCCATCGGGAAATTAACAGTAAATGTTAAAATTAATAATGTATCATATGTAATGGTAGATAATTTTAGTTTTAATGGTTAAATTAGTTATAAAGTACAACGGGAAATATGTGATGAAAATTTAACATCTGAAAACTGTAAGCCAACTAGCCAAGGCTTACTTTTTTTTGAAAACGTCTAAAGTTTTAATGTTGCCTAGTTAATTACGTAACTTTGTCAGTTATGGTTTAAATCTTTAATAACGCAGTTGTTAAACAAGTACCGGTTTTATCGGGCCTTTGCAACTCAAATTCATCATCCAAGTTCATTCAACATCTCGTGACATTGGCTTCATCAACAAACTTCAAGAAATACCATCGTTGCTTCGAAACAGGTATTGAACAGGACGATATCGATGAAGTAGTTAATAATTTGAAATGTTTTGGTGAAAATTACGATGAAGGTGGCTTTAGAACTTAATAATAAAATTCATGTTAATTAATTAGAATAGAAAACATCGCAATATGTATTACACACACACACTGCTTTTGCTAAGCCTAATCATTCTCACAAAGATTTCTAAATTACTTACAATCAAGGTTCAAACAAAACCAATGTTTTTCTACTAATTATTGCCGCGCTAATAAACTAATTAATTAATTTTAATAAATTTATTATTGAATTACAAACAATAAAAGCGTTTTTATTGTAAAAATTACAGGTTAATTTACTACATTTTGTTCCTGGGGTCAACTTAATTCTCTGATGATTCACCCATGTAAGTAACCACGTTTTTATCCGTTTCATAGATCTTTATTTTAAAAAGTAGACCTTGGGGTAGCTCTTTAAGTAATGAATCCCATATAAAAACAGCCAAATTTTCGGTTGTGCTGAAATTTGAAGTTATTAGTGATAAAGTTCTGAACTTAAGTTTATAACTTATCTTCTAGTAATTATTATACCTAACTTCGTTTTTAAAATATGGCACGTCTTTATCCAAATTCTTATGGTCTAAAACATCCATAATAGAGTGCTAGGGAATTAAAACTCATTTAAAATTTGATTTAATTACACAAAGAATATAATTAAACCAACATTAATGGCCACTTTTAAATCTTGAATGTTTATTAACATCCCCGTTTTTTGGTTTACCTTAAAAAGAAGCGATTATCAAATTTAAATTCAACATTTAAACCTAATTAACGTACTTTGCCTTTAACGGTGACTTCAACTTTAAAAATTTAAAATATTGAGATTAAAATTAACTTTAATTAAATAGAGAGTTAAATTTAACTAACTTTTATAGTTATGTCCATGTCCATTGGGATTATTACACTTCCCAAACGTAGCTTTATTTTCTTCATCGTTTAAAAACGGACTTTGAACAATAAAAAAATAAGTAAATTAAAACTAGCATCAGGTGACTTAACTATTATGAAACCATACCTGTGCAATCGGTGGCAGGCGGAAAAAGATTCAATTCTTGTAAGGTAAACCACTGGTGTCTTTCCCTCCTCCATCTCTAAAAGATTTATGAGAAATAGACCTCCGTGAACGTTAGTTTTTAAACCGTTTAAGAAACAGGTTAGAGATGGTATCATTTGCGTCTAAAGGCGCTAAAAGTCACGTGCTAGTGTTAAATAGAATTTTAATATCCCTACTCCTAAGTGATACTATAAAAAATGGGTGAAGGTCTGGGGATAAAATTGGCGCGTGATTTTGAAATACCTTGATTAATGAAAACCAACCTTGAACAGTGAACTTACCTATAATATTCGGTACATAGGAATGATATGAGATTTCTTCATCACTATCTGTAAAGGGTTTCCCACCCCTTCCTCTTGAAATGCTATTATCGCCTCTCCATGCTCCATCCCGGATGGTAACCATGGCAACGGGATGAATCTCTTTTTCCCACCCCCTTCTCTTCATCCGTTTGCAGAAATAATCCCATATTTTTCTTTAAAACGATCCAGCCTAAAGGCTTTAAATCAAATCCCTCGTGACTGTATATTTTTGCGTCAAATGATTGGCTTGTTCTTTAATTAGATTATCGTTAATTGCGATATTAGTTTCGATCGCATTTCGGTACCATTTGTAAAGCCCCTTTTACCAAGTTTTTGAATTTGCGGCGTTGGAATTTTTTGACGAGATAAGTTTTATTTCGCAATGTTGAATTTACAAGCGATATCGACTTCTTTTTCGTACCGCGTTTGTTTTCACCCAAAACTTGTTTTCTTTTTTTATTAGAACGTGTAATTTTAGCGTTTTAATTTCGTGCACGTAGAGCTTTTAATTCGAGGTGATTTGCTATTTACTTTATTTTATTATGTTTAGCCGTTAATTTTGATAGATAAGATTTAAATTTCGGTTTAGAGACAAGAGTTCGTTAATGGCGTACAACCAGTTTTGTTATATGGCAAGTATTACAATTTAGTGGAGGTTTTTTTTGGAGTAAGATGTGTTTGTAATTAACTTGGAGAGATATTAAGACAAGTATTCGGACCACCTGAGGAAACTTCGATTAAAATCAAATAACGAGACCAAAATACAATAAAGTTATTTTAATACAAGAGCTGGCAGGTACACACAATGACAATTAAAAAAAAAATAACATTTTCGACAATGAAGGGGGGATTTTTTATTAATGAATTTAGGACCTAGTTGAACTGTTTTTTATATGTATTTTAATCAAAAAGACTAGTTTTTACTTTCGTAACTGTAAAAATTTATAATTCCTTGTAAACAAAGTTCGTTAAAAAAACAACTAAGATGTAAGTAACAACTAGGACCAACTAAAAATATGAGAAAAACTAAATTTTAAAAGTATACCACCATTATTTGCCCCTAAGTAGAAACATTTTTTCTAAATCTATGGACAATCGGCGTCAATCGTATATTCCTTGGATATTTGTTTTTCTATAAGAAATAGTTAATATATAGTTAGGTTATGAATTGAAGTAGGATTTTTTTTTAAATATTTACCAGTTTGATAATAATCCATTAATTTGGCTGTTCCTGGTTTCAAGTCCTTGACTTCGAACTCTTGGAAAAATGAGATAGTGAAACATTTTTTGGCTGAGACTTTACCAAAGTACAACGCTACGTTGTCGCCCTTAATATCGTATCTCTTAAAGTACAACTCGGGGTCGTCCGATAGCTGTTATGGAATGAGGTTAGGATGAGTTTTTTATAGATACAAATGTAATTGGAAAAGAGTAATTTTACAAACCTGAGGAATGCTATCCGTGTCCAATTGATACCCAGACACTAGTTTAATGTCCAATATGGCCATGTTTGAGTTGACCGCGGTTTCACCTTCTTCTTGATACCTGTTGAGAGAGGTAAACGTTAGAAAAATTTGTTGGACAGCGTGTTGGGTCGTAATTAATTATTGGAGGAAGGCAATTAACTTACCCAATGCAAGCGGTGAATGTGGCCTTTTTACAGGAGTTGTTAGCTCCTCTAGCGGTGGTGATGTCCATGGTAAACCCTGCTTGGTTACCGGCATCCTTGACGTTGTATCTTAGGTTAGTTTGTACTAAACCGCACCCGTTACCGCTACCGTGCACTTCTAATGGTGATGGTACTTCCGGGACCTTAACCGACTGAACCAGCAGTTTGTTAGATTCGTCCACGGTGAAGCTTTGACTTAGTCCGTTAGATTCGGCCTTGATATTTAGGTTAACGGATTCTTTGCTGATGAAGCTCGCGTAGGTGGACAAGGCTTGCAATGCCATTACTGTGTCTTGGGTGGAGTAGAAACCGCCATTGGCGTTACGGTTTTTGGATATGTATTTGACAATTTCTAAAGCTTGGGTTAGGTTCTGGCCTCCGCATGGTAGGAGTAGGGACAATACAGCGTACGAAGCGATTTCAATCTCGATGGATTTTGAGTGGGTTAGTTCATCTTCGAAATAGGTTAAACCGTCTGGAAAAATAAATTGGTTATTAAACCCCCTCTGCTAAAAATTTATATTGTGTCACAAAGTTTTTACCTTTTCTTGTGGCCTTTTTCATCAAAGCCTCGAATCTGTCATGGGCTACTGAGCTGTTAGCCAAACAACTGGCGTAAGTTGAGATAGCCAGGGTGTAAGTTGGTGGGTCGGATTCGGTAGCCAAACATTCCAAACCTTGTTCCAAAATGGTTTCGTTACCGATGGCTTTAGCTTCCAATAGAGCAGCTAATATGTAGGCTGTCAGGGCCTTGGAACCCTTCGCGCTTTCAACTCCTCCCTTCATGGCTTTGTGGTGAACTTCCCCAACTTCCGGGAAACATCCGGTCTTTTGTTGTTGGGAAGTAATGTAGGCCGCGCTTCTAACAATATCAGTTTGATCAACTTCGACGAATTCGCTGGCTCCCTTGAAGGATTTGACGACGAAGGCGGTTAACCAGATGCTACCCTCTTTATCACTTTGTCCGAAGGCGCTGTAGGAACCATCCGTGTGTCTGTAGGTTAATTCTCTTTGGTATCCCGATCGGATATACTGTTCCAATTTGCTCTTAAGGTCAGAGGTTAATCGTCCACTGGAGATTAAGTATCGCATGATGTAAATATCTGGGACAAAGTTGATCATGTTTTGTTCACCGCAACCAGTTGGCATAAGGATTAATTTGTCGATGTTTTTGAGAGTTGGTCCCATTAAATCGCCACAAACTGAGAAAGTTGCCTTCATTGAACCTTCGACTAGATTTTCGGGTGTTTCCAAGTCCAAGTGGGTTTCTAACGGGGCTCCATCCTCTAAGAAAAAAGAGTCCTGGTTAATTTCTCTCCCAAAATTAAACTTCATCTTCAGTTAGGGACTCACTTTCGGGGCAGAAGAAGGAACTGATAGTCACGTCACGTTTGAAACCTTCCGGTTCGACGATTAAAGAGTTAGTGGCAGCGTCCCTGGCGCTGGTAGTATCAACTTCGTTTCCTCCGCAAATCGAAGCGTCACTGATGGTATAGGCTCTGACGGTGAAGTTAAGTTTTCCCAAAACTTTAGGTTTAACCAAGTAGGTTTCGGTGGCACTCTTTCCTCCGCAAACGCAGAGAGTCACGTTCTGTGACGCGCTTTCTAAGGTGAATTCTTCAGTCAAGTCCAGTGTAAGGGCGATCTGGAATTGGAGTTGCATTTTTAATGACTTGTAAGGTTGTTGGTGCTGGTAAACTTACTGGTAAACATTTATCGAGGTAGTTGAAGACCGAAACGATGACCGGTGATTTTTCACCTCGGATGATAGAGTAGGGTAGAGTGTAGGAGACGAAGAATGGTTGGAATCCAATTACAGACGCAGTTGGCGATGCTCCGATACCATCTTCACCGCTGACGCAAACGGCATTACCTTGCCATTCAGTGATTGTGTCGGGAAGTTGGTGTTTAGTTAAAGATTCTCCTTTATCACTGTTAAATTTACCATCATTAGATATGGTCGAGCAATTTGAACTAGCCAACTGGTCTGGTACTTACTCTAAAGTGACCAGATCCCAAAGCCAAGTATCGGGAAAATCAACTCGAACTTCTTTAACCGGTTTGAACGATCCACTGTCACCAGGCACTCCTCTAACGGCGTCTTCTTGAACTAGACCCACTTTAGAGATTTCTAACATGTCATTTGCCGCTTCTGGTCTGATGGCTAATGGTGAACCCGCCGCGCCCCCAAATGCAGCGACTTGATTAGAACAATGCCAGAAACGAAAACAACGAAACAAAATAGCCAAAAAGCCGTTGAGTTAAACGGCAAGCTAATAATAAGACACTTGCCTGGGGTAGAATATGCGACACCTATTCTATTCTTGTGGACAGCTTGATAACTGTAACCTAAGGTTGAATCAAAGAGAGAAAAAAAAGTTCCAGAAGAAGAAGAGAAAGAAGATCCATAGTATCCCAGTTAACCAGAAAATTTACCATTCCAAAGTTTTTGCAAATCCCAAGAAAAGGGAAAAATCTGATGGCCTTCTAATGGGGGATATATCGCCCCACTTTCCCCCCAAAAGATGTGCATAGATGTAGTTAGCCCCCCAAAGACTTACTCGCAACTGGTGGTCTGTTGTAGTTATACTGATCGCAAGGTTTAGTGTCCAAGGTTAAATCAGTCAAAGCGATGGTTTTACTCTTTTGGATGGCGGTGTTAGAATCGGCTTTGCTGGAATATCCAGTTTCGGGATTCCATCGAATATTGCGTCTTCTACGGTTGACTTCCACGTTGTAGTAAGGACGAATGGGTCCTGTTGAATGTTAAGCGAGTTTAGGCTATTATAATATTAATATTTAAACCTATTGAGTGTTACCAGCTTTGCATCCTCTCGAGTTGTACCAATAATAGTTGCTGTTTTCAAAACCGTCCAATTCTTTGATAAGCGAATCCAAAGTTATTTGTCCACTGGTTGACAATAGTCTTAGTGATTTATCAACTACGCTGATACCGCAAAGAGATTTTGGGCTAGCCTTAATTTGTAAACCCACTTTGGTTCCCGGGTATTGTTTAGCGCTAGTGAAGCTCATGGATACGTTATTCTTTAGACACTTGGCAATTGGTATGTCGAGAGCGTCGGCAACGATTTCTCCGGTTTCCTTTAAGACGTAGGTGACTAAGACGTGGGCCTTTGGTGCCATTTCGGGTTTGATGCTCAATGGCAAGTTGAATGAACCGGAATCTAAGTCGTTTTTGAAGTAATCCGAAGTATCGTCTTCGTAGACGATGAAGGAGTTGTCATCGGGTAACGGGGCTTTGATGTCCTGGAACTTTTGTTCCACGGATGTATGCATAACGATTTGACCTCTGGCCATAACGTGAGTGTAGACTTTGAAAACGTCAGTGTCGTTTCCGGTCATTAGAACCTTCAAGTTGAGTAATTGGTCGCAAGGCGCGTCACCCACGGTTGGTTCGATTTGCATGTAGTGTTTGCTCGGAGAGTACCATTGGTTGTAAACCTTGCTGTTGCTGGGTCGGTAGTAGATGGTGATGCTAGGATCCATAGGACTGTTGTATTGCGGATAGTTTAAGGCGTCGGCTTGAACTTTTAATTGCGTCATTTTGGAAGGACCAGGTGGTAGCGTGTATATGACTTGTCCTTTATTGTCGGAGGTGTAGTTCTTGCAGGCAAGTTTCTTTTCCATACGGTACAGACTGGTAGATGGTCGGGCCTCGGCTGTGGCAACCAAACATAATTGGACTAGTTCATTGGGACGCGGTGTGTTGTCTGGGTTTGAAATAATACACTATAGAGAGGGGAAAGAAGTAATTGTAGTTCTTTCCGTGATCTATTGAGTTTGAATTAAAAATTCTTACTGTTCCATGGATGGGTAGACCTGGTTTAAAGTACTGACTGTAACTTCCATCCGACGAGAAAGAGATTTTGACTGGGTCGGTGGTCAGTTTGATAGAACTCGTCGCGTTTTGTTCAATGTCCGTACCATCTTCGGATATTTTAGCCGTTACCTTAATGTCACGGTATCTGAAAGTGCTGTTTATCCAATGCAAATCTTTTTGGCTAATGGTGAAATTGTAACAGCCTTCGATCTGCCATGGTAATTGAAAATTAGTACGTACTTGGGAAGTAATTAAGTTCTATTAAGTTGACTTACGGGTCCATTATGACGTATTTTGGGTAGCTGTTCGTAGTTTCTGTCCCAGGAATAAGATTCGTACGTGGCCGAAACGGTCAAGTTTCCGTTGACCAATTGACCGTAGGTGTATCTTCCGCAAATTTTAAAAGTAATTTCGTTGTCGCTAACCAGAGCGAATGGCGGTGGGGTGATTTTAACTTCAAACTTGGGAAGAACTACGATTTAACTGTGGGTTAGTTTTACGTTCAGGTTAGAGGTCAAAGGTTTAATAATTGTACCGAATTCATCGACTCGGAAGAGTTGACTGGACATGATACCCGTGTCGGTCATATTGACGTAAATCGAGTAGGTACCCAAAGTTGGTTGATCGCTAAGTTTCATTTCGTGTTGAATGAAGTCTGAAAATTAATTTATTTAGCTTAATTTTAATTAATTTATGAATTAGTTTAAACTTAAACTTACTTTCGTGGAATTTATTATTTAAACTTTGGAACAATCTAATTCCGGATTCATTTTCGATGAAAATATCTGCGTTCTGTTAATTTAATTTAAATTAAATATTAAGTATTTAATTTAAATTCTTAAAATCTTACCAATGGTTCGGTTAGGAACTTGAGGTTATAGTCGAGAACAATTACTCGGAAACGAACTAGTTGATGGAAGTAAAGAATATATATGTTAAAGTTGAAAAATTTATTATATAAAAACATTTTGAATAATTTTCGAACCTATTTGATTTGGTTTGTAAATTGGTTGATCTGTTTGAATCAAAACGACATTGGAATGGCTGGACAAACCGACTCTATTCGTTTGATTAAAATGATATTTGTCCTCGGTTTCAAAGTCAGCCGTTACCCTAATCATAGCTGACCCCGAGTCGAGGGTCGCTGGAACTGAGAATTGGACAGCGATCGATTGACCATCGTCGGGAGATGCTGTTTATAATTTAGTTTGATTAGTTTTAACTATACTTGAGTTGAATAGCTTTGGTTTAATTTAGTTACGTTTATCGACTACGGTGGACACTTCGTGATAAGTGTTATTTTGTTCATTGTCCAGTAAACTGACCACCACTGTACCGGGCGCGTCAATATCGTACAAGGTACAGGATATCGTTTCGGTGGTTCCAATTTCTAATGTGTTCGTTAATAAACACATAATCCCACTGTAAACATAATTTAAGAACAAACTTAGGCCTCTTTATTTTTTAAATTTATTTCGAATGTGTGTCTCAAGTTTGTCTAAAGGAATTTGTATTCAATCATCCATGAATATTGCAAATACAAAGAGATTGTTTTGTCCAACTCTAAATTTCGCGGGAATTCTTAGAAAATGGCGGGAAACGTAGGTCTAGCTGTTTTTTAACATAAATTTAAACACGTGCGCCTCAAGTTTATCCCAAGGAATTTGTATCCGTGAATTGACAGTTGTCTAAATTTCAAATGGGGCTCTGTCAATGAACGTTACAGTCTGTAGGTTAAGGACAGTGAAAGTGCTTTGTAGTAGCGTGTATTTTGCCACGCGTGAACGAGGAGAGTGCATGGTTTGAATGGTTTCACGTTTATTTTTAGGGGTCAATGTTTCGGTCATTGATCCTCTCCTCGTCTTTACATTTTTTTTTAATTCCCATGGTCTGAATTTTCGGGGAAAAACTAAATACAAAGAATTGGTCGAAATCTAAACGAGCGAAACAACTTTGGGTTTCTTAAATTGCATTCCGCGTTCGATTCAGTCAGTGACTGTTTCTAATCCGGTTTAAGTTGGTCCCAAAATCTAATTTGTAAGATGTACAACTAAAAAAACTATCGTAAGAGATACACTAAACTTTTCGCATCATTAACTTAATTCTACAATTAAATTAAACATGATCTAGAAATACTCTTAAATGTTTACGTATTTCGTAACAGTACGTGATCCCAGATCTTTGTTTGTAAAAGTGATTTGATATTTTTATCAAATAGTTCACGTTATTACGTATTTTTGAGGGGCCATTTTAAGGGGAAAATTATGACTTATTTCGTTTGGTTTATGTGGGTCACTTTTACCAAGAACTTTTTTTTTTATTTTTGATTTGAACTAGTTAAGAATTGTGCCTTCAGCGACTGGGGGGGGGGGTTGTTTTACTTTTTAAATCAAGTTACAAAATGTACCAAACGCGCATCAAAGCATCAAACAAACTTAAGAAGACATTTTTAGCTTAGCGAGTAAGATTCTCTCTATTTGGGAATATTGAAAGTGACCTTGTAAATAGTAATTTAGTTTCGTGGTTAAATATTTATGCCATGTAGGAAAAAATGAAATAAATTCATATATTTCTGTAATTCTAAACCGCCAAGAGTGTAGTTGAATCTTCCCGAAAGCCAATCAATCTACAGATAATTTTGTTTGATCAAACGCCGACCGCTTCATAAGCGAAACTAATTTAGGGTAAAGTTAATTTAGGACCCATTTATATGGAATCCCAGATTCGAAATATAAAATATGATGGTGTCCCCATTTTCTTATTAATTCGTATCATGTTTGCTATAAAATTCTAAATATCCCGAAACCAAATTAGCATAAATATCCCAATAAACAATTTTTTATTTTATTATAATTATTTAATGTCGGTTTGCAATAATAATAATAATGGCATCCTCATTTTGGTAATTAAAGAAAGAAGACTTAAGTTCTGGAACTTTAAAAATTAATTATTACTCTTGTTACGAAGATAAGAAAAAATAGAAAACTTGTTTTAAAATTGAGAAGTTTTTGATTTTTCGTGTAGAGTGTAAGCGAGTGTTTATGTTAAATTTAAGGGAAGTGGTAGCTAATAATTAACTGAGCAATGTACCATTGCTTTCGAGCATATGTGGCTCATAATGTGAAGTAAACGAGCTATAAGTGAACGGACATCTTTTAGATTGCCATATTAAAAAGACGGAATATAGTTAACTATGATTTAGAACAGGTTTCAACTCGTTTTAATCTTGCTCAAAGGCGAACACTTAACATTAATACTTGTTGGGCTTGTTTTTAAGCTACGCTGTTAGTTGTACTTAAAGGGGTTACTTCTTCGCTAAGATAAGGGTTGAAATTTTCTTTTATATTTAATCTCGTTTTAATTTGACATCTCCTGAGCCTCGAAGCAATTCCACATATTTTCAAAAACTGCAATTTAAAAAAACAAGCGTGTAATTTTGAGTATATCTATCTAGAAGAAAGCTAAGCTACCTCACTCACTATACGTAATCGCTTTCGACGCCAGTTGACGTTCCTAATAATCACGTGATCATGGTTTTAGGTTTTTTGACCTCAATATTAAGGTTGTTACTAGGAAGAACCAATTGCGATTTTGAGAAAGAAAAAAGGTTATATTTTTTCTTTGAATCGTTAGATAATTGTGTTAACCCTTTTGTCAAAAAGATTCCACCCCCCACCTCTTCACGAGCTCAATTCACGTGAGGTATTAGGTAATGTTTGTTTCATATGACGTAATTTGTCACGTGAAAAGTTACACACCTGACAGGAAATTTAAATCGAGTCTAATTAGAACGTAAGGAGATTTTTGTCTCCGATTTCAATTCTTTTATCAAGTATCCCTTAGGGTTTATAATTGATAATTAAGTTAAATATGCAAATTAGACTGAGAGGGGGGGGGGTATTTTCTTCTGTGGTTTGTGCCTTAGGATCTTTACGACTGGGAAATATATCGTTACAATTTTTAAATTATTCATTTCCTGTGTCAAATGAGACTGCAGTAGAGTTTTGGGGTGTTTTTTGATTAGCGATACTTGGACATTGGGCGATTTTTTTTAAAAATTGTTTACTTTCATTATCTCTGTTTGCGATCATAAACAAACTTTACTCTATCGTTTGTTGGGGTGTTTTTTATACTTTTGTATAAAAAGGGGTCATAGTTCAACGAGAGTTTCATTTAATACCGCACAAAGAAAGAATTGGTATATCATACCCTTTTAAGTTAGTATATTTAAATTAGTTTAAATTATGTTGTACTCCTAACTCGAATATAAAGTAGCGAAGTTTTTTTTTTTTTTAAGTATTTTATTTAAATTGTACCCACTTACCGTTTGGCAACGACTGAGAGTGGTATAGCCGTAGCTAAAACCACTAGTAGAAGGAACTTGAACATTTTAATTTGACAGATAATTCAGTTTTAAACTGCCGGTTTGCGGTCCACGCTGACAGAGAAAGACTCGAATTTTTAGATGACTCTTTTCGTTCTGCAAAAAACAATTTTTTTTTTTCCAAAGATATCAAAGTTAGTATCGAATTTCGTGTCTGGATTTTCATTGGAAAAGCGATAAAATAATTATCGAGATGGAAAGATTTCTTTTTTTCTCAATAAGAGTTTAAACTAAATACTTGAAAATCTAACTTTAATAGTAAACCAATCTCAAATTGAAATATAGTTAATTATAAAAACTATGATATAATTTTAAGAAATGCATTTAGAGGTCAAGTATGATTACTATGATATAATAATACTATTTTTCAGGACAGCATTTTTCAAACCACTAATGGGGGATTTTTTTTAGATCCTTTAATTTAAATACTCCAAATTATCAATTTAATTAAACAGTTGAATTAATTTGAGAAGGGGTTTAAAATTTTTCCCCCAATAGAAAACAATTTAAGCGTTTGGGTTGGACATTTGTGAAAACCAAAATAGATTATTATAATATTTGAATTTAAATATGATATAACTTAAAAACATTTGGAAAGTATTAGGCCCCTTAAATTATTTAACGTAATTAAATCAAGAATTCAAGAAATCGGACGCTAAAAGAGAGCCTCAAAAAAGCACTTTGAACCTTTCCCAAACAAATTAAAATAAATAAATAAATCAATTAACAACGACCCTGGGCCTTAATTAACTTTCAAAACCACCAACCAACCAAGAAATAAATAAAACGAAAAAGGGACCACTTTGTAGCTAGAAGAAAAATACAACACTTACCAAAAAATCTGGCCAACAAGACGTTTAAATAGAGTCCGTATCCTTCGCAAAATGAAAACAATAGCACAATGGGAATAAAGAAAACACTCGTTTAGTATAAAAATTAATTGACAATTCAATTGGGGGCCCTTACGGTAAAAACAGAAGAACCCTTAATATAACAGCATCTGGTCCCGAATTTAATTTTGCTTAAATTGCCTACGTTTGAATCTCCCAGTAAACTGTACTCAGAACGCGATCTACACGTTCTGTACGTATATGACAATATATATCCTCTCTCACTCTTATATATATATATTTTATCAAGCAAAGTTCAAAGCAACCAATGGGAGAAAGGGGATGTGTTCTAAAGTTCTAACCGGTGTTTGACGTCACAGAAAGACTGTAGTTTATATTATTTTTTAGCTAAGCGTAATGTTTCATATTCTTGAGAAATTTAGCAAATGATTATTGGTAATAAGATTGTTTTGCTTAGGTTGTCTTTGCGACAAATAACCGGACCTAAGGAACCTTCGATCTCGTGCGGGGGAAGATGCATTTTTATTTCACGAGAAATCGCGTCGAATTGCGCTGTTAGCTTTAATCGGAATTTTATGGATTGAAGTTGTGTAAGGAGGATCCGAGGAAAATAGATCGAGTAAATTGAATATCGCACTTCCAAAGAAAAATAATTCGAAATTGCTTATTTGAATATTTTTATTTTAATGTTTTTATTGTGACGTAGTAGTTTGTTTTTTAAAGTGATACTGAAACTTTCCAGACTCATTGCCTTAAAGGGTTTTAGTTTAATCTTTAATAATTAACAATACACCTTTTCTCTGATTGGTCCCATAAAACAACTTCTCTTCTCTGATTGGTCTGCAGGACTGGTGTCAGTCATTTGCGAGCGCAATTCAATTACTGTTATCTACAACAGATTGAAAAGCTTGTAGTATTCTGTTCGATTCAGTTATCATTCAGTTCCAAACCTAGAGGACAAATTATTGGCAGCCCTGAAGGTTAAATTTAAGGAACGGAGGGAGTAAGTTTCTCTAGTCCCTTCGACATAGATTCTGGTCCTCTTTGGAATATAAAGTCCATGATTTTACTTTATCATTCAAACTGTCAGTTGTAACTTAAACATAAGGCAAAATTACGTTTTTCCCCATTTTTCCAGAATTTTTATTTGATTGTGTACAGACGTTGTAATGTCAGCAGTTTGAGTTGACATTGGGAATTTACGATGTACGGTTTGAAAATAATATATAGGTCTATAGTTAGTCGCGAATTAGGCCTTGTAGTGTTTTAGAGGTATTGCGTAACATTTTCATCGATTATAACGTTTAGGCGTCTGCAATATACATCCCGTTACACCAGGTTTTTCTAGTGATAGAATAGATTATTAATATTGTGGGTTTTTACGGAGGCCATGAAAGCTTATGGTAATCATAAATGTATATAGTTCCGTCGGAATTTCCAAACTCATTGTTATTTGATCAATAGAGCGTTGTAGTTTTATGATTACAATTTATGCAAAATTGGAAAATTTTAAAAGTATATTTTAAAATTATATTGAGTTTTTTTTTATATCTGAGGTTAGCGTATGCTATATTTGATTAGGCCCATGTGACTGCTTTAACGTCACCACCACGTACAGAAAGGCTAACGCACTTGATGAACGACCCCGCCCCCGCACCCTTTATCCTGGTGACGTTAAATTTCCTTATTTACATACGAAGCAGTTGTCGTATTACGCAAGATACCGTACCGAATGTCAAACAAATCTTAATCGCGCAAGTTTCTTTTCTCTTTAATTTAAATAAAAAGTTATTTCGTAAATGTTAAACTCACATCCTGTAGTAAGTCCTTCTGTACAGGGTGTTGTCGAAAATGAATTAAGTTGCTTAAGAAACATAATAAACTAGTTATGATTTAAAGTGTTTTACGGGTGACCCCTTAAACTGATTCTATCACCCTCGCTTGTTGGATCGCCCTGTATTTTTAATTATGACGTGTTATGTTAACAGCTTAACAAACTAAATTATTTATAGATTAAAATACGCTTTTGTTTCCACCACCCAATACGTTACGTATGATTTCAGCTAAATTAATATTTAATTATTTTTTTTACAAAGTAATTAGTTTCTTTTATTCACCAAACCGGATTTGAAATTATTACAATAGTAGTAGGGTTATACGTTATTTTATTTTATTATTCCCAATTTAAATATAGTTTATGACGAAATTGTGAGCCTTAATTATCTAGTATTTCTAAGATTTTTTTATGCGGTTTTGTTGTGCCAAGTAGTGAGCGGTGGTGGTGTGGTTGTACGCCTGAATACTATTTTTCTATTATAGTCACCTGTTATTGTGTAATTTAATGATGGGTGCTAAAGTTATTGCTTCTAAAAAAGGGGTAGGACACTTTAACGAAAATTTGCTTTTCGTTTTTTCATGCTAAGAGACGGCAACTTGACCCCTCCTCGCCTGTTGAACCAAACCAAATCTAACGACGATCTAAATTATCACAATGAGAGGTCAAGTTGTCGTCTTATCTTTAAGAGCAGAAGTAGGATAAGGGTACCAAATTCTTCACTTTGCGAATGTGAATATTCTTGATAACACACCAACGGTTGGCCCTCTGGTAGTTGTTTCTGAATTTTCCCTCCAAAACGTGAGACGCTCATGGCCGAACTAGATTCAAGCACCCGCGTCCGTGTTCCGCACCTTTAGGTTGAGGGGACGGTGGTAAGAAATGCTTTTGGAACTCGGCCCATTTTTTTTTCTCTCTAGTGTAGGCGCGATGGAAGCGGCATAAAATCCTCAAATTTGTTCAGTAGTGCCAGGATCTATTACCAATGCTAGAGCTCTTTACTTCTAGTCTCATCTTACTTCTGCTAAGAGCAATAATCTCCAAGAGGCCAACTTACAGTACTAGTTTCATCGGAGAGAATTAAAAACATTACCTGTCTATTCTAATTTCGCATTAACTATCCGACCCCTTTCAGCACGCGAATTGTTAAATTCAACTTTTTCAAGGTCCTTTGACTTGTATAAAAAAAGGAATCATTCTGCTAGACGCCTGAAATACCGTCGGTCGAAGTGATGTTGACGCTGCGCTGTGATTATGCATTTTAGCTCCAGGATGTTATACATCAAAAAAGAAATATCTGACTTGACTGTTGCCATAGCGTTAAATGAATTACCTCCTTAATTGTATACTGTACAGGATAGACTACTGCTAGATTTAGGAGGGCCTTTTATAAAACCCCTAAGATTTTTGAAGGATGATCGTCCGTCTTTCCATCTCCTAGGTCGTATACAATATTTAAAATTAATAAATGTATCTTATATTAGATATATTATGTATTTCTTTGTAATTTTCTACCTTATCGTTCATAATTCTGACACTTTATATCGGTTTGCGAGATTGCGTTTTTATAAAATACGCAATGAGATGTAACAAAATAACAATTAAACCTTAAAGTTAAAGACGTCTACTTTTGCAGGCATAGATTTAATTTTAGAAGTGGGAATGGAGAACAGAGTAATGTGGGCGCGCGTCAAAGTCCCGGACCCCCCCCCCTTCCACGGGACGGGGAGGGTATGAAAAAAGAGCGACAGAGGTAAAAAGGAATTACGTATTTTTCGTGTCCCCGTCAGCAACGTCATCAAAACATAGTTTAAGTGAGCCAATAAGATAATTTAAACTTTTCGTTACGTGTTGGAGGGAGGGGCTCTATACTGGGTGGTCTATGAGTCGGAGTGGACTGAAGTAAATACTAACCGTTCTCCATTCCTACTTCTAAAATTAAATATATCCTTGACTTTTGCTATCGTAAATAGCATTTAGGTCTATTTCTGTTTTTGAGGAAATTGTTTGAACCAAGTCTTAGCTTTGTTTATGATTAATTTATTAATATTTTTTTGTTCTTTGTGACTCGAGCAACAAACCGTGACTTTTAAGTATAAAGTTCTTTCTCGGACGCGCCTGGTTTAGTTCCCAAAATTTAAAATCGTTTTCGCGTCGTCATAGAGATGCGCGGAGGACAGGCCTTACTATAGCTAGCTGTAACGTGATATTTTAGGGATCTAAGGATAAGGATGACACTAGTGTAATTTTACCATAGGAAATAATATAGTTAAAGATAGCCACCTGCCGTATCCATAAAAAGATCAAGTTTAGTCAAACTTTTCTTTACTAGATTTTTTTTTTATTGGGAAAATAAAAGGTATTGGGGATTTTTTGATAAATTGATTTTTAAATCACTCGCCAAGTTCGAAGGAGGTTCAAATTCAATAAGCTTGTCTATCAATCAAGGAATATTCGTGAAAAACCAATTATTTAAATTGCTCGCACGAATTTTACACAAATTTATTTTTTCGCCTACAAGACAAGCAAACCTTGAAATCCTTTACGCGAGATTTTTTTGGCGCAAGGAATTTCTTCGAAGTACTTTATATTAAGGTCAAAGTTCAATTTTATTCATCTTCTTTTTTCTTTGGTGAGTTTCTAACCCTTCAAAAGGAAGTTTCTCAAGGTTTTTCGCTCCCTCTCGCTCTCACTTCTGTATCTCTAATTTCCTCAACTTAATCTCAAAGTGGACGTGAAGACATTATTTCAAAGATTACGGTTGAGCTTAATTTAACCCTAATCTGAAACGAGTTCGTTTCATTATCCCTTTTAAGATTAAAAAAATTGATAAGAAATCTTTAAATGACTAGGAAAGGAATGAAATATTTTTAAAAGAATTTCATTGATTTTTCTCAATAAGTTGATAGGATTTCAACGATTTTTTCGCTTTTAAAATAGTTTATTTATCGCTTCCGAGGACGTCAATGGTTCAATAGACTTTTTAAATTTACTGGATGAGCCAGCTAAGTCCCTGCCTTTAATCCTACGTCTCCAAACATTTATTTGAAAAACATTCTACAAAACTTTTACTTTAAAGCAATATTGATTGTTTAATTTCCTCGCAATGGGTTTCTATATTTTGAAATCGTTATTTGTTTAAAGTCAATCGCGACTAAAGACACGCGCTCAGTTTTTCTAATCTCGTGAAATTTTGAAACTTATGAATATTAAATTTTCCATAAAGCACGTGGTATTAATCCCTCGTGCAACAATTGGGTTAAAAGCGCGCGCGAAATTTTTATTTCAGAATTGAAAAACCAAGGCTTAACGAATTTTTAGAAGAAAGATTTTTATAATCCATCTCCATCTTGAAGATGGTGGTTAGTAACTTAACTAAAACTCCTTATAGCTTAAGCTTGACTGGCCACTAAAGTCTGTGTACGTGTATTTGCGGCCGAGTAGTAATTACCTTCAAAGAGTCGTACATTTAAGTTTGTTTAAAACTCTCTAGGAAGTTAGGCTTAGTTAAGATTCTTAAATTCTAATCACTTGGAAGGAAGTTTTATATTCTCTAAGTGCCCTTCGTGGTTTACTTAGAGGGATTTCACTTCCCATCCTATGTACAAAATCAATAAAACGTTTTAGCTTTGCGAAAACCAGGAGAAATTAACATTTCCGTCAACTTAAGTACTGGGTCTAGGCGAGCTATGAAACCCGTTATTTTTGACGTAAAGTCTGAGGTCGAATTAGGCTAATTGTAAACGAAAATTCTCGTGCCAAATAATGTATTTAAAAAAATAACAGTGTTTGCTTGGATAGAATCCAAAAATTCATTTTAGGTCAGTTTGATTTAATTTCTTATTTTTTCTTTTACCCAGAAGTCTATGGAGAAAAACGTAAAGTACCATTTGAAAATAGACATTCAGTAGAGTAATCGCTCCAAGTTTCATCAGGTTATCTCTTCAAATAAAATCCCTACAATCAACTGATATTTGATCTCTCATTATACGTCAATATTTTCTCCGTTCCCATGTAGGAGCGGTAGACGTAGTACATCAAAGCGAATTAGTAACTATATATAACAATCTTCGAGTTTGCCTTCAGGACAGAGAAAGAACTGTATTTATTGGCCAAATTGGGAGTATAGTGAGATTGGTAATGATAACGACGAATGATATAGAAGAGGCATTTAATGGTCATCCTAGTTAAGAGACTGTAGCTTTGCTAGCTCCCTAAAGACCATGGAACCCTCGGAGACCGGTGGCTCCCGTGAAAACCTTAACTAATAGGTCAACCTAATGTCGTGTAGCGATATATAAAGCACACCAAGAATAGGTCAAATTCTCACATGAATTCGTAAATATTCATCCTTAAATACGGGGTTTATGATAGGAGAGACTTTTATTACTGTAATTCGTGTAAGGTCTCGATAAATTCATGATGTTCTCGGGTCTCACCATCCTAAATGGGTGGGTACATAGACACGATGGGAACGTGTCTTCAGCCAAAGTTTTACCCTAATAGCCCTTCTATCATTGGACATTAACTTGGATTTTTTTTATCACCGTTACCCAATGTCCCCTTGGAACTACACGCTACTCTACCTCATCAACGAAACTTTCAGAGACGTTTTTTTACACCTTAAAGGAAAGGTGTAATATCCTAGAATGTCTTCTTTTTATTTCAAGACCGTAAAGTAATGAATATTGAAGCTATATGTCTATGTTAAAGAAGACATATAGTGGTGGCACTGCCAATTTGGTGTTAGGTGGTTAGGGTTATCTTGACTTAAGCAGACGACTTTGGGGTTTATAAATTTCTATTGGACGAGTGAAGGAATTCCTCTCAATATTAAATTTGACAACAAACGTATTCTAGGGAATAATTTTCCTTTAAAATTATTTTTTTTTCTTTCTAAATAACACTGTAAGAAAAAAATATTACTACAAAGTTTTCGTTTCACAAATTCTTTCAAAGTTTTGATATAAATTCTGGTAAGATATCGAAGCGTAAAATTGCATCGTATAAATATGAAAATAGGCTTACAATTGTGCTTGAACTGAACGGAAATTGGAAATGTTTTTCTTTCTTTTTGGTTTTGGTTTTCAAAACTGAATTGAGAGATTTTGAAACCCAAAACGGTTCTCTCTATAACCAAAAACAATCATATCTAGGCGCCTTTTTTTTAGGGATAAACCTTTGAACCTGAGTCGAAGACCTTAGTTGTCTATGGAAATTTAGTCAAACCGTGCACGCGCTTAAGGCCCCTTCTGAGAATAAAAAAACAAGCTGGTCGAAAATTCACTCAAAAACTACTTTAACCAAAATCATATTTTCACGTCGATGATCGTTATGAAAAGCTATAAGAATTTTACCCAATGAAGAAAACAAATTTCTCTTTCGTATAAAACAATCGACTCGCGATTTAAGGGGTTAGTTGTTTTATAAATTAATTATAAAGTGTTCAAACTTGAAAAGTTTCCGTTGGAAACATCTCCTACGGAAGTAATCCTATTTCAACAGGGAAAGTGTCTTAATTTGAAGTATCTTTCGAGCTACGGCCTCTGAAAGTTATAGATTTCTAGTTTTAAAACTTATGAACTTAACAGACATTTAATTGTAATTCGAGGTGTTTTTGTTTTGCTTTTTTGACCGTAGAACATTATTTTTTCTTCCGATCCTCTTGAGAACCTCATATCCCATAGAAAATGCTTTTGTTCCTTATATATCATTTTCAAAAAAATTTTAAGTCAAAAAATTATTGAGCTAAATCCAACGTAATACAAATTCTATTCAAGAACTGATGTTGCCTGTCAGCGCCAACAATACCAAAGGCCTTTTCTTTGAAAAGTATAAAGTTAACCCTGTTCCGCCCTTTCTTTCCTACTGAAAGTAAATAAGGTTTCAAGTTGTATGATCTTTTCCCCCTCAATTAAAAGAAGTTCAAGCGTTCGCCGTTGTCAAAAAAACGTCGCTGACCCACAAATGACGTCAAGAAAAAAAAAATAAAGGGGGGTAGTTTCAAAATCAGTGGCATCCGTCGGCCTCTGTTACCAATTATGACACCCCTTAACACCCCCAGCCTAATGGGTCCGCGGCACAACAAAGATTCATCGACAGGTCGTAAAAGCTATTGCCGTCTCCCCAGCCCGTCTATAGCCAATGTATACCAATTCTATGGGGTTTCACATTATATATCACTCCACCGTATTATAACACCCTATGCAGTTTCTGACTTTTTTTCGTCGAAATATGTTCAAGACAACGGGGTGAAATACGAATATCTATAGATAGACCTACATCTTTTCAAGCTCAGAGGCTCAGTATTATTTTTGAAACGAACTGCATCGCTTGTCTGTTTATTTTTGAAAAAACCTTTTCGCTAAAACATAAAAATGGGTAATAGCAAAGGAGCTCTGCGTAATAAGAAAGCTAAAACTAAACGCGCTAAAACGCATAGAAAACTTTTCGCCGAGAGAAAACAATTAGAACTCGAAGAACCGCTTGACCCCCAACTTTCTAGTAAAAACAAAATCATTTCCCCAATACATTTCGTGTCCACATCGACACAGACATGTTACAACTGTTGCAAAACGATTTCTGATTGCGTGTCGTGTTCAGTGATTAGTGATGATTTAGATAATTCAGGCGCGATCTGTTCCGTCGGTCAAAATTCATCAAGAATTCATAGCACGCCAAAATCATCAGCGAAAAGCTTGGCGAGGAGGAGAATCGAAATTTCATCGTAAGTAATTAAAATAAATTTAAATGTAGGCAAGGCTTGTAAAACTAATTAAATCTTTTAGACCGGAAAATAATGATCTCGACAACTACCAGTTAGTCATTGGTAGCCCTTGCAAAGACAATGAAAAGTCAATTATTAAAGGATATAGAATAGTTGAAATAGATTATTTTTTAAATTGGTGTCTCAAGCTAAATTTCGATCATCGGTTGATTTGCACTCTGGGGTATTTTGATTTATTAGAAGAAAAGAGACGTGGCATTCAAAGCACATTCGTGTTCGAATGCATAACTTGTAAAAAACGATTTTTAAAAACATCCGAATCGCCCAATGAAAAAACTATGTCCACCCGAAAGAAAAATGACATAAATTCAAAAGCCGTGTGGGCCACTCTTTCAGTTGGTAACGGATACTCCCAACTTGACGAATGGTTTGGAATAATGGACATTCCATCCATGACTTGGAATAAGTTTTCTGGTCAAGAACGCTTCCTCGAAAAGGTACTAATTCTTACTCCACGCATTGGTTAATTTTAAATTGAAAAACCATTCGTATAATTGCCAAGTATTGGAAAGAATCTTTACTTCGTTCCATGACCGAAGCTGGGAACGACGAAAGGGAGCTAGCTCTTGCCCAAAACCACGTAGACGATGATGGTGTTCCATGTATAACGGTTTATCTTGATGGTGGTTGGTGCAAAAGAAGTTACGGTCATAACTACAACGCCGCCTCTGGCGTGGTAATAATTAAAATACTACAATTAAGAGTAATACTCGCATCATATTTAATCATTTATAAATTTGAAAGGCTTGTATTATTGGACGAGCGACGAAAAAGCTTCTGTTTCTAGGCGTACGTAATAAATATTGCTATGCCTGCGCCTTATCTGCCAACAGAAATGAGACGCCTAAAGAACACCTTTGCTATCGAAACTGGGACAAATCTTCCTCAGCTATGGAAGCCGACATCGTAGTTGAAGGATTTAAATGTAGCGAGGCTATGCACGGTGTTCGGTACCTAAAATTTATAGCTGATGGTGACTCCAGCGTTCAGTGTCGAATAATCGAAAAAGTGCCTTACGGACGCAAAGTGCAAAAACTGGAGTGTGCCAACCACGCGGTTAAAAATTATACTAAGGCACTGCACAAAATTAGCCTCAACACAAAGCTTCCTTGCAATGGTAGAAAAAGGTTGAGAGGTAAAATACACAAACTAACAGCTGCCGCACGGGGAGCAATCACGCACAACTCAAAAGGCGATTCGTCTGTGGCTAACTTACGTCATGACCTACATAATGGACCGGCACACGTATTTGGCGATCATGCTAAATGTCGTCCCTATTTCTGTCAAGGTGACAAAGAAGGAGAAGAAAACATTTTACCCGAGTTAAAGAAGAACGGGATATTCCCGTTTATAATGGCGTCGGTCGATTCCTTGGCCGCGAAGGCTGACCGCCTATACGCCAACGAGACGAGCAATCGAGCCGAGCTATTTATGAGCATCCTAGCCAAAATTAACTCGGGTAAAAGAATTAACTTTTCTCAAAAAGGAAGCTACCAAAGACGATCGTTGCTATCTGGACTCAACTACCAGAAAGGTTCTTCTTGGCACGGAAGTCCGTGGAAGAACGCTATGGGAAAGAGTCCTGGAGCTCATTTCAAAACCTTCATGGAGAAGAGAAAAAGAAAGAGAGAAAATGACAGAAAAAAAGAAGACATTCCAAAAGAGAAACGCAGAAAAGTGATGGCCACTCTACTACCAATTGAAAAAGACTATGGACCTAAAGCGGATACGGTGCCATTAACTCTGGACCAGTTTGAGGCAAAGAAAGCCAGTAGACTGGAGAATTTTCAGGTAGGTCAATTTGGTCAACAATGACCCTAAAGCTTTGGTGGCGTATATGTTTCACGTAAATGTAATATTTCATGTATATTACGTATTCTACAGGTTACAATTTCTGAACAAATTGAAATCGAAAAGATATCCCGCGGTCAACACGCAAACCCAGTCTATGTCGCGCACAGAGAGCATCGCCTTACTGCCTCCACTTTTGGCTTTTGCATGAAACGTAAAACGACCACATCGTGTCACAACCTTGTCAAGAGCATACTGTATAAGCAAACGTTTTCATCAGAGTGTACGGAATACGGAAAAACCAACGAAACTGTGGCAATTAGATGTTTCATGGACAAAACGGGCTATTTTGTTAGACCAAGCGGTCTGTACGTTGACCTGAAACACGGATACCTAGCAGCGAGTCCTGATGGTATGTTAATTTTTTAGGAATGTTTGTTGGTCAGCGGGTTTTTAAAAATATGTCTCGGTTTTACAGGCGTCATAGACGATGAACAAGCTTTGGTTGAAGTGAAAACGGCACCATCAGCAATAGGCCTAAACTTAACTGAGGCCATAAAAAACAAAAAAATAAAATTTTTAAACCTAACAACCGATGAGGACGGGAAAACCAACATTACACTGAAGAGATCACACGCCTATTTTTATCAAATTCAGGGGCAATTAAATATCGCTGATAAAAACAAGTGTTTCTTCGTTGTGTACATAGACGAAAATAACCCAATTTTTGTGGAAGAGATAGAGAGAGATGGGCATTTATGGCAAAACGTAATGCTTCCTAAACTTTGTGCTTTTTTTAACGATTGCCTTTTGCCTGAAATTCTGGACCCACAAATTCCGAAAGGTCAGATTTGTAAAGATCCGCTTTACATAATCGAGGCCCAAAATAAACTGAAACTAAAGAAAGAAGCCTCTAAAAGTGATACTAAGTTGTGAAGTGAAATATCGGGTGTGACGTTTACCTAGACGCGGCTCGAATAATACACATTGAATTATTTTTATTTATATATTACTGAAACTGGCTCAACTTCAAGTTAGGATCTGCAACTATACCAAATTATATTATTTCGTTTGAATCACAGATCGGTGAATCAGCGAAAGTAGTGCTTCAATTTCTCTCGTCCCATATCGTCTAAACATGCAGGATGCTCTATAGTAATTTAGCTTCTCGTTTATTGTAGTAAAACTACTTTCGCTATTCTTGAAAATTAGAAGGAAGAAAGATACTGAATCTATTGATGTTTAGATAAGGCTCCGACGAGCGGGACAACCGGACAAAAGGTGGCCGTGCCCTAGGGGCATGGGGTTGTTAAGAGCTCCCTTTTTATTACTATTCTCTCCCACTTACTTCTTCGCGAAAGTGAACTGCAAGGACTACATAGTATATCAAGTAAAACTGTATATTCCTTGGTAAAAACCTCAAGGTCATCGACGGAGTACCCAAACTCAGAAGGGGCCTTAAGAAACTGAGAAAGTTTTAACGTTCACCCTAAAGATTCAATTTGTATCAAGTATTAAAAGTTACTTTGAATAATTTAATCGGTTAAGCAAACTCCGATTGGAACATTACAAGCTTCTTAACGCGGCTAGCGTCAATTTGATCGATGGAGTTGTCGTTTGGAAGGGATGGGTTGGGGGGGGGCGTTCCAAAAAGGATCTTTTGCTACAAAATAAAAAAGAAAGATATATTTTTCTTGATCCAAAATCCGGAGAAGATTGGTAACTCGCTCGCTCGCTCGCTTCCACCTTGGGGATATTTTTCAATCTCAGTTTGCATTACCATTAAAGCTACCCCTATTCAATATTAAACGTGGAATTTATGCCTTTTTCTTTGGTCGTGATATGAAGTGGACCCTTTTGATTTTTGAAATATTTTTAGCGAATCAGATTACCAAGGCGACTTTAATACAATTTGAATAGCGGTGGTTAGGGTTAAAAGTTATTTTTGGAATTGATAACTTAAATCGCTGTAGCGTGTTAATTTAATTAGGACCAATTATTTATTTATTCGAATAGAGATAATTAAGACGAAGGCTATATCAGGTTTATATATACTCCATCTTCCAGCCCTTGGTAATATTACCTCTATTTCTATAAATATTTTTTTGTAATTCACGGAAATGAATTTAGGCCTAATAGAAAAATAAAAATTAATTAATATTTTTTGTATGTCTCTTTTTATTTTTTAATTAATTACTTTTCTTTTTGGTTTGGTAAAGTTTCCTTTTTTAACTGAGCAATTAAAGCTCTCTGTAATAATTAATTTTGTATACATTGATATATGGTTTAGTGTCCCTATATATTGTTTATTTCACGTTTTTTTTTTAATTACTAAACTGCCCTATTTATTAATTTTATAATTATTTCGGAACTAGTCTATATAAAAGTTATGGGATGGTTGTTTTTTTATTTGTATAATGTAGCTTCTAAAATTTTAATTAATAACACGGTATTTATATTTAATTCCCTTTACAATTAGACCCAATTAACCAGGAGCAGATGACAAAGGAGTCTCGGACGCTAGCTTCCACAATATAGAGGGCAATGGCACCCGCGTACGTCACAGCTGTAGCGGTATCGTTTGCCATAGACGCGCTATCAGACATTATAGCAGACGATGCTTTTGGTGGATTATATCTGGCACCAAAGTCTGCTGGGAATTTGTTTTGTAATAACGGACTAACGGTGGCTACTGAGGTTCGTCTTATCCGATCGCGACATAAATATACACAATATAATTATACTTTATTCAAACAGCTGTAACCGTTGGTATTAAGATAAAAGATAAGACTAGGCCTACATTTTGTGACTTTAAACCTACTAAATAGTAAATTAAGTCCAAACTAGCAGAGAAACCCAGGTAAGCCAAGGCTTAATTAACAATTTGTGCCCACTGGAATGATTGTGCTCGGGTTTTCAAATTATAAAGCAAGGTTTTAAAAGATGCCGAAACACAATGTTATATATGTGTTTTAGGGCCAAAATATTCCGTATGTTTTTGAATTAATTGACTGCTACAAGAGGTTGGAAACGAAATCACTGTCTCTTACTTTTTGGGTTTTAAAAGATCGTGAGTGATTTCTTTTCCCAACCTCTTGTAGCTATCATTTAATTCAAGACGAAATTAAGAAAAAATTGGCACTGAAACACATTTTAGTTTTTTAATAGTGTACATACGTTACTCGCTGGGCTTTTCATTATCAATTTTAGTCTAAAAAAAAGATTAAAAAGCCGTTGAAATCCATTTTTAACTCTAATACTCGTTAAGCCTAGGCTAATTATAAGCAGACGATACGTATTTTTAAAGAGAGGCTCCAGACGCGATTTCCCAGATCTCCTTTCGAGACTTTGCAGCCACGCTATTGGTTGGAAAATAAAGCTCAAATTTCCTACGAGAGGGGGCACTGGCGTAATGATTTTGGTTAATAACCGTGACGTTCGCGGATCCCATTGCCCTCTACATTATGGAAGCTAGCGTCCGAGACTCCTTTGTCATCTGCTCCTGAATTAACTTATTAATTAGAATTATTACGTTATAAAATATATTACAGACCAACATCATTAATATCATCATATATTTACATCTACTCCGGAGTCCAACAATTAATTATTTACAGTTATGAGCATCTTAATTATTTGATTAAATTTAATTTAATTCTTTTTATTACGTAAGAATACGTTCCCTACCATTCCATCCATACTTATCATATAGTTGACTCAGACGAATTAGGCTTAGCTTTAACCCGTCCATCTTCTCCCCTGAGCCGAATTGATAAGGTGGATTGTTTTTATTCTATCTAAGAAGTTAGGTCTAATTATTCAGAGTGTTTTAAGGACGCGTTCGCACTACGCTTGATTTGCTTATCAAACAAACTTGGGTCCGCGTCTCTGCACCGGTATGAGCACGAGAAACAATAGGGAAGAGACCAAAGTCACTATAAAGAAGATCCAAAACAGTAACCGATCTATAACGATGGCAATTTGGCGCCATTCGTTGACGGTACGCGTGTAATGATCCTCTTGCTCTTGTCGAGCCAGTAAGTACCGTAATGTCCTCAGAATTTCGTCCTGGACTCGGTTTCCCGAGCCACCACCACCTAGTCCGGAAGTGCCCCCGCTTGTTCCCGGAAGTCCGCAATGATGATGATGCGTACGCGAACATCTAGCGCGGTGTTTCGCGTTCAGGACAAAGTCATTTAAGTTCGCATTGGTTAACGATTCGTTACTGGAGTATTCGTTGGAATCCTTCAGCTCGTCGTGAAACGACTCGATGTTGAGCCGGCAAGCGTCGTTCGACGGCCCGCCGCCCCCTCGGTACCCGTTGTTCACCGAGGCCATCATGTCCTTAAGATTGTAGGCGTCCGAACAGTGACCGCTTCCCTTACCGGTGTTCTTGTATTTGACGCACGTGCATGAAGCCACTAAGTCCAGGATGACGCGTCGCATCCAGGAAGGCACTTCGCGACGGTTCGGCCCGCGGTAATGGAAGTTGAGAACGATTACAGTCATCACGACCGATATGGACGTGATGGCCATGACAGCGGTTAAGTAAATACCTGAAAGATGAATGATTCGTTTGAGGACAAGACCACAACCTGATCCTTCATAGTGTATTCGGTTAAATTAGATTAGGTTAGGTTTTGATTTGAGGCTTACCAAGTAGAGGTATAGACTCTGAAGTTTCGGGCATTTTCTCGGCGATGGCCAACATGAAAACGGAGAAAGCGAGTAGAACGGTGACCCCCAGGGCGATTTTCTCGCCAGAATCGGGTGGTAAACAAAAGACGAGTAGAGTTAGAACACTCATCATCATACAGGGCATTACGACGTTGTACATGTAATACAGTGTCTTGCGCCGAATCACTAAGGTGATGGTGACATCCGGGAATGGCTCTGGACAGCAAGGGTAACGGACTACGTTCCGAACTAACCTGGCTTCCATCAGTTCCCATTCGCCGTTTGGCACGTAATTGTCTAAATCCACCGCCGATGTCCTGTTCATAACGTCAACCTGCAACCCAAACGCAAACACCTTAATTAACGCACTCCTCTAGCTTGTCTAAAATGAACTCGAATACCGACTTGTAGGCCATCGTATATCCAAGAACCCAACTTCATAGTGCAAATTTGGTCGTCGAACGGGAAATAGGTGACGTCAACTGGACAAGTGCTTCGGAATTTGGTAGGTGGGGGCCAGAATACGTTACCATCGGGGTTGACCATGGCTCGACTGTTCATATAACCCCGAGTGTAATCGTCGGCGCTAAGGGACAAGAAGTGATGCGAAAAAAACGAATCAAGAATGCCCGCAAAACCCCGAATAATAAATTATTAAACATAATGCATTTAGGCTTAGCTCAGGGTACAATTAAATAAAAAAACTTTTAATGTAATTAGTAAGAATCGAAAAGGTCTAGTACCTGACCCACCTGTTGTACAATACAATATCGGGCAACCAGAGTTTCTCGCAAGGGATTCGAATCTTTGTAATGTTCGCGTATTCGTCTGGATTCCATACCATAAATTCATCCACCCATTCTTGGTCCAACCAGACGTTGGTTGTCAAAACCTGGTTCTTTTCATCCTGAAATTCGATATCAGACAGTTCATGATTAAGAAGTAAACTCGTTTTCTTTTTTTTCAAAAATGTATACGCGCTGAAGGATAAAATTTATATTGGGTATCTAAACATTTATTTCTCTATGGTTTTTAAAGACTTTTTATTGTTTAGCTCAACACTTTTTCAAATGATCCGTATACCACCCACCCATTATGTGAAACCACTGAAAGGTGTTACATTCCGATAATGAACATTTGATATTTTTCTAATCGTCCTATCAAATCATTTTTTATTTCAAAGCTGTTACCATTACCATCTTAAATCTGACCATGCAATCTTAGCAAAACTTCAACATAGCCAAAGCGAAAACTTTAATGGTAATACTTTAAAATCGCAAAGTTAGCTTGATTGAAAAATAAATTCATGTCATGGTATTTTAATCAAATTTTTTTCCCCTCTTTTTCTCCTCTCTCTTGGGAAATTAATTGATTTAATTACTCGAAAAGAACAAGAGAGAAAAAGTAACGAAAATAATTAATTAAATGAGGTTTGAAATCCTTTATCAACCTTAGAATGGCCTAAATTTCCATTAATCAATAAGTGTTTTTAACTGCTTTAAAGATTACAACATAAATTCCACTATGTTATTTTACAAAACACACAAAGGAAAAAATTACGATAAAAAAGGATAAGCCAGCCATAATTAATTAGTGTTTTATCTCAAGCAGACAATTTTTCGTTTGGTATCCAAACCAGAACTAGACTAGAGTCCTACGAGGATGATGTATTTATGCCCAAGGAGTCTTGGTGAGAGTAACTAACACCTTGTTACCTCTTAGTATGTTTTTCACTCCCCCACCCCTCAACGAAGCGCGCACATCCCAGCGAGAGAGAGAAACTGCCATTAGAAAAAATTATCATTTCTTTTTAAACCTAGATTTTTCCCCCAGATGGCGCAACATCCCCACGAGACTCCTCTCGCTTTATCCTCCTAGACCAGTCCAATCGGAATTTGCTCTATTGTTAATAGTATTTTTTTTCTTGAATGTGCGTGTTACATTATATTCGTGGAATATTCCGGATATAAGACTTTGCAGTGTCTCTAGGGGAATTAATCGTCTATTCTTAGCCTAGTATCTCTGGAAATTGGAGTAGGTTTACGAGCGGGAGATTCGTTCTGTAGTTCCTTAATGATAACAACCGTGATCCCAGCACCTTCTCTTCTTTTAGCCCACCACCCACACTAATGTCTAATTGAGCAGAAAAACTCTCTCGATAGCTTAGTAAAATATATCAAAGTTCTTTTTTGGGGGATATAACGAAACAAAGGATGAGCAGCCATTACTTGAAGTAAAACATACCTCATAATATAACGCGTAGCTCTTAAATGTTTATGGCGTAAGTTTATGTTTGGGTTACGTCATAGTGCGTGATTAAAATTAATGTTAGGTACCTTTGGGACTTTGTTTTTACTTGTTCAAATATTTGGGTGTTACGGTAAAGTTTGCGATGTTAGTAATAATTCTGTATATATTTTATTTATTTTTTTCTTGGGTTTTTCTTTTGATTTATCCGTGTGGTGGCCTCCGAGAGCATATAGGAGACACCTCATCTATCATTTGGCGCATGGTCATTTCTTTCCCCCCTTTTTTTTACTTCCGGTGTCCTATGACCTTTTCAATCTTCTCCCAACGGATGTGAGCAAAAATCCGGACATTTTCTCTAGGTCTAGACTGTATTCGTTGACTTAATTAAAGGTGATAAATCCACTTGTATCATTAAGTACGTTGTTTCTTTAAATTCGCGCCTTTTCCTATAATAATTTTTGGCGGGAAATCTCGCGAGATTTCATTTAATTTCCCGCCAATTCTCACCAACCATTTTTTGGCGGGAAATTTCGCGAGATTTAAATTAATTTCCCGCCAATTTATACCAACCACTTTTTGACGGGAAATTTCACGTGCAAGGCCTAATTTGGATGTAGCACGCGCGAGAACACGAGGTTTTTGCCCTCCTTTTCCCCCTCGTGACATTAAACCCAAACCAACTTGTAAACGGAGATACCCAATTTGTTGCTGACTCTAGTGTTAGAGTGTCTGAGGCGCTCCTTTCCGGTTTCCCGCGGCTATATACGGAGGAGCCTGGGGCCCATCCTTAATTTCTATCCTATCTCCAGTCCTTTTCCTTATTATTGCATTTTGCAAGTGGACTGAGTACTTAGGTTTTCTCTCGTCTCGCATCGCGTTTCTCCGAATTTAAAGATCTTGTATTTTTTTTTTCCTTCTTTAGTTTTATTTCAACTGAATCTTCGGGTTTTCATCACTTCGAAATTAAAACCAGAAACCACTCGAAATTCATTTCTTTTCTGAATGTAACCTCTTTAACTCTCAAAGTTTGGCCTTAATTAATTTGGAAAGTATTTAATACCAAAGTTTTGGCAAACATTTTTTTATGCTTAATTAAAACAAGTTTTAGATAAAAAGGTATCGTCTATTCATTAAGATATTCTGTAGCGCCTTCTAATTACGGGTGCCGTACTTAAATGGGATTACATATATTATAAACTTATGTTAGAATCAATACTCATTAATATAATAAGCCCATGGGAATTTTTCAAATATTGCATTAAAAATTCCCCATGGAGATTGGTTCAATTCAAAGAAATTAATTGGATATTTTCCATCAATAGAATCCGAACGAATCAATTTCTATTTCCTATTGATATTTTACTAATTAGGCCTAAATTTCCCAGGGCTAAAAATTTCTCTATTTCTTTCTTTACATAGATTTGGCCTTTGATGTATAATGCGAACAAATCCCAGATGGTAAAATCCCTAAAGGATAAATACTGAGCAGCAGCTAGCTATTCTCGTCGCGTCTTCATCAACCCTCTTTTCGCTCTCTCTCTTCATCCCGCATCCCGCAGCATCTTCCAGGATGCAGGTAAGGATCGTTCTCTCCATATTCCTCACTAAATAAAATAGGCTTAACGTGTGTGGGCGAAAAAGGCGGGAAAACAGCTCGCGCGCCAACATAGGAAATGAAAAGCTATATCCCTTTAATTTGACAGAGCGTGAAAATCTCACGAGGACTTCCCTCCAGCGCCTTTCTATACAATTTTCTTCCCGCCAAATTTTCCCGATAAAATTTTCACTTTTACAACTTTAAAAATACCGTCTCTTTGCCAAGAGCAATAATAAGAGTTGCCTTTTAGTTAATTAACAGGATGGTTTGCGCGTAATAATTAAGTTTAACTTTGAATGACGTGTATTTGCATAATTAGCATATTTCTATAAACTCTACACTTCTTCTCTGGTTGACACCTTGAACTTAAGTGTCAGAACTTGGGTTCTAAACGAGATACCGGGATATCCTTTAAGTATGTCATAGCCCAGCTCTTTCTGGGGTTATAACAATAGGGGCTATTTAAATCATTGAAGCAAACTGCGAGTGATTTTTAAAGATATGTATATATTTAATATCACCGTACTGGAAAAACATTGAGGTGAAAAAAACAATTGTTTCCATGGCTCCCTAAAGATTGAACGAAATAAGAAAGACGATAGTGACAGCTCCGTACCTTTGACCGCGTTAGACTATATAACAAGAAAACCAAGATTGCCTGTTCTATACTCTAACGGCAGGTATCCCCGGAGCCAATACCATCGCAAATCATTTATAGAATTTCTCGCGTGCCACTTTAAGTTTTCAACAAGTCCCATATTCATTAAAGTAGGGTTCTTAATATTATACGTACTGTAATCTAAGAATGAAACGATACGTTACATGGGAGGGAAGCAACGCGTATCCCAGGTTAGGCATTCTTTTTTCTTATTCTTCTTATAGAAAGCCCACAAGGGACCCCTAGCCATTGGTAATAAAACCTAAAAAGTTTCGTTTTTTTTTCTTTTGTATAACCTTTAACCCCTGGTACTAAAGTACATCGAAAGGTACTATAGTCCTCCATAATATGAACAGAGTTAGTAGAAGAGATGGTGTTTCAAGAACACAGGGTTGGCACAGGCACAGGTCATAGAACAAATTTTGAAGGTTTGTTATTAACAAAGTCTAGCCTAGTGGGTTTGAATTTCTCTGGTTTATACGAAAATTCATTATCAATTGTCGCGGTCGAACGTGGCAAAATGCTGAGGTTACGCAATTACTTTAAAACCAGGATCTGATTTACCATCTTATCTATGAACCATGTACTGCAAAATAACAAAACAAAAATAGTAAACTTTCTTGGGCAAAATACTATATAGAGGTGATGCAATTCACTTGGGAAGTAGTTTACGACGATGAAGACAAATTTCGATTTCCAAACCTTTCCTCGAGCAAAAACCTACATGCTCACAGTACGCAGCAACGTACCCTCAAATCTCTCTCTCTGTTCCAACTTCCAACAAACAACCCATAGGCTATTACCATTAGGGATATCTATCTATCGCTTTCTGGCTTATTATTTAGAGATTTCAACTTGGATAAACAATAAAATACAACCCAAAAAATAACCGTATACCCACCCCATTTACGCTTGATCATAGTGCACCTAGAGACCGGATGTTTATTTTTAAAATTTCAGCGCGTCTGAGTCTGAGCTAGGTGCGATCCGAAAATGCGTCTGTTCATATTTTTGGACTAGACATTATACGTAGTGAACTTTGACCCAAGTTATCTCAGTACCCAAGTCGCGGGTTACGAGACAGAAACGGCGTTTGTGAACTTAGACCCCATTAAGAAAATAAGTATTAAAACGTAATTACCCACAGAACGTAGCGACATGTGACATAAATCGAGCTGCAAATTTCAATACTATAATGTAATAGAAAAACCAATATTTCTTGCGACCTGTCTAGCCCCTATAGTAATCGTTAGTTAAAAGTAATCCCAATATTATGGGATAAATCGTTCTGTCTAGACTTATAAGTATAATATAGATATTCATAAGCCATTTCGATGAAGGGAGAGTTGGACTCTGATATATATGTTATTGATTTTTGATAATTTCGGATATTCGGATATTCCTAGAACAATTTGAGTTTGAGCTTATACTTTGGTCAGTCATTAAGTAGCCTTAACGTCTCTCTAGAGTTTGCAGGAGAGAGAGAGAAAATTCGGTTATGCCAGTAAGGAAATCAATCGTTATTATTAATTGTTGGGGCCGGCCCAAAACTTTAGGAGATCTCCGAACAGGGAGGGATATTTTCTGGAAAGAAATATGATCTAACCCTTGGTCATTATTTCTTTATATGGAACCAATTAATCAGCTCATAAATGAACCAGGAAGTTAAGCCTAATCTTATCACGTATAAGATATTTATTGGGCATAAAAGATGTACGTGATTATCTTAATTGCCATCTTCGGGTTTAACTCTGGTTCTATAAGGGGTATGGCGAAGTTCTTTGAATATGTCATAGCCCAAATAGTTGTCACTATAACATCAACGCGATGATATGTATGTTGTCTTAAGGATTTTGGGATAATGGAAGATCTTAATTTTTTTGTCACTTACCAAATCGAATATTTGGGTGAGTGTGATACCCAGTCTGATAACCACGGAATCGGCCGCGTTATGAACGGGACGGACACTCGGGTCGTAGTGACGTAATAATTTATCCACCAGTTCTTTCTCGTCGTTTCGCCATTGTTCCGAATTCTCCGAAGAGTTCTCCGCACCTAAAACACCTGAAAATAAATATACAACCCGAAATTAATAGGTGTAAAATTAATCAAACGTATCGTTATCAAAGTTTGAAATCATAAATCGATAATTTTAGACCATTTTAATTTGAAAATAACTTAAGAATTAATCCTTTTTTGCTTCCTTAATCTATATACTACTTTGCCGCCACCAATACCACATCATCCTTCTCTTTCCGGTTCCCGCCAAAGAAATCTTCCCACTCGTTGTAGGAGCTTATTGACTTAAGAAATAAGGCTTAAGCGGCTTGGAATTACGCTCGAATTCCTTATCGATCTTTTTTTCAAACTAAGTTTTTTATCTTCTTTTATATATACATATATACTCTCAATCATGATTCTATTCCATTATAGAATTGCTATAGTACGTGAATTTATTCGGTTTTCACACTAATGTGCACTGAACCATAGCCCACTTGATCACGCTGGCTGCACGCGCTATAGAAGCCCGCTCAATCGACCCTAAAAATGAGAATAACATAGGTTCGGTCTAAAATTCAAACCCGTCTGGTTTTAACATGGGCCTCTATGGGAGGGGACCAGTTTTTTCAACGTTTTTGACAATATTAGTGCATGTACTGGTTCAAATTTCTTGAATTTTTAATGAGACGTGTATTGAAAGGTTTGATATTATCCTGTAAAATTTCAAGTCTTCAGCTATAATAGTTTTTTTTATAAAAAATAAAAATCATCACATAGTAGAGAAATAAATCCTTCAATTTCTCTACTATGTGATGATTTTTATTTTTTATAAAAAAAACTATTATAGCTGAAGACTTGAAATTTTACAGGATAATATCAAACCTTTCAATACACGTCTCATTAAAAATTCAAGAAATTTGAACCAGTACATGCACTAATATTGTCAAAAACGTTGAAAAAACTGGTCCCCTCCCATAGAGGCCCATGTTAAAACCAGACGGGTTTGAATTTTAGACCGAACCTATGTGACGCGCCGTATTCGCGAGTTAACATGTAAAAAAAATCGTTTGGACGGGCTTCTAGAGCGCGTGCAGCCAGCGTGCGTGATCAAGTGGGCTATGACTGAACGAACCGAATTGCAGAGAAATGTTGGTTAAAATCCACGCTAAGCCTAATTTGAAATATTTCAATTTAGGCATAAAGATTTTTAGCTCGGGAATTTAGGCTTAAGAGGTTCTGAAAGGACAAAAATCATCCGTTAAATGGGTTTAATATTATTGGAGGAATTGAATGCATTCGAATACTTGAAAGTTACTTGGCCAAGATATTTCTGTCGTGGTAAGCTGTAATCGGTCAAGCCGCGATTAATCCGCTTTCCCGGCTTTGGTCATTTGTTATTGTGTTTCTAAGTGATTTTTTTTTTTTTACAATCTAACAAACACTCCATCCAGTGCCTTAATTGCTAAGCCTACATAACTATTTTTTTCTTCTAATTAATAAGTATTCCGAACTAATTAGTAGAGCGTGCTAATTAGGATTTTAATTAAAACCGGATTATGTAACTTTCAAATTATTTTTTTTAGTTGCCAAGGCTTAAAGGGCAAAATTCGTGTTTGAATTTGAGGTTAGGGTTAGCTAAATTAAATTCTAAGAAAGCAATTTAGCCTTAAAAAACTGGTAGGTAAGAGTTTGAACATAAGGCTTAACGATTCGGTAACAGCCCGCCTTCTTTCTGCGCAAACGCTTTTTGTAAATTGACCAATTTTAACATAAAACTGGTGGAATTTCCGAAATGCGTTTATAACGCCCAGTTAACCTCTGAGATACGTGTGCCAACCAATTCCTTCTTGACATCCATACAAGTCAATTCAATTTTGTGTTATTTTCTTCTTTAAGAAATCGTTTGTACCAATTTTCTTCCAAATCTAACTTAATAGCGCCATGGGATCGGTCCAAAAAGCATAAAATTACCCAAGGTACATTCTTTGGCGTCATAATCTATAACCATAAGTAACGCGATAACAGTTAGTGTGACACTATGGTGACATCTTTAGTCAGGACGATTAGAAAAGTGATGTCATAGTGATGTCATTTAACGTGAATTCGCGCCCAAATTAGTATTACGGCAATTTGAAACTTGTGTCTTGCTTACAATTTTTATGGTACTTTCGCTATTACTGGATAAATAACTTCTTCAGATAGTCAGGGACCAGTACTATACCGAATCTTTCTCTCTATTTATATATAGATAAGGGCAACTCCCAGCACCCAAAGGGATATGTAAGCCCCCCACCATAGTTGAAGAAGCGAAGTCGCGGCAGCTAACATTCTGAGATTTGAAAGTACTCATGCAGTACTCCCAGAAGCTAAGAGACCCATACCATAGTATAAATGGAGAATAAAATTGTATCTCCTCCTTCGGTCTGGCGTCTACCAAAGGGTCCGGGAGAGGTCCGGGTGGGTGGAAGGGTGTGATGGACGGGATGGACTTGGCGCTCCTGTCAAATTGTAAGAGCTAAAGCTAAGCAAAGATTCTTGGCACGTTTCTCGCTATGGCGACAGAAGAAGAACAGCGTAAACCCAATACTCCGATATAGAGATATAAAAGAAATTGTAGCTGCTTCTGCTGTTGTATCTTGCAGCGAATGGGTGTGGACCAAATGAATGGATCTAAAACGGAGTGTAGGTCTCTCTCTCTCTCTTGCTCCTCCGGGATCCGCACATCGCAGCAAGCAAGCGAGCGAGCTGAGTAGAGAAATATGGCCGATCTTTTATGAAGGATGACCGGGGGTCGTTTCCATCATATATTTTATTGCGCTTTTATCAATAATAACCCCCTGCTTTCTTCTTTGAAGAACCCTAAGCCTTGGACAAATTGAGACGAACGTCCACTTTTTATGTTTTTTAAAGGGAGTAATTGCGATGCGAGATTGGAGCTACTTATATGGTATGGCATGGCAAGGCGAAGAACTAAGATATTATTTGCCCCGTGTCTATCGTTGCCGCTATCTAGAAATGAACGCCATCTCGTCTGCTAGAATTCTCACGATGATAGGGACATAGGTTTAGTATGAATTCTAACGCAAATTGATGGACCAAAGACGGCTCGAATGTCTTTACTAAAGGCTGTGATCCACCCCACTTTCTGTTATTTTCTATATATTTATATTTGATAATAATATCGGTTCAATTTATTCCGTACCAATTTCGGGACCTTTTGTGTCTTGGATGAATGAGATAATCAGCTTTATTTGGTTAGGCCCTAGTATTAGGCTTAACACGCAAAAAAAAAAAACAGGCACGTGAATGAAAGAAAACCTTTCTTTTTTTTCCCACCACAAAAATTCTCGTGGAATTGGCTTTCAAGGAATTTAGTTCTCTTTATACTTCTTAGCTAGTTTTATTTCCCTTTTGTAATATATTTTAATATCATTTGAGAAAAATGGTAATGTATATATTACATTGCATATATATTTGAAGCTTCCATAGATTCGTGCGCGTAATATTTTATTGCGATGCAACTATGCAAAAATAAATGGGCGTAGATTTGGTATACTAGAAAAGTCAAGAAATGAAAGCCTTCTAAAGAAATAAGAGAGAGATATTTATACCTTGATCGAAAATACATGGAAATAAGACGACCCGAGAAACTCCAATTTTCCAATTTTATTTGATACGAAACCATATATATATATATCGGATTAAATTTAACCCAGTATAAATACATTTTAAACTCGATATTCCTATTTCATAAAAAAAGCAATATTATTATTTTTTATGTTTGTACAAAAGGAACACGCAATTCGAAAATGTCAAAGGTTTAACTCTTTTTTATTTAAATTTAATTTCTTTCAAAGGAAAACATTTTAAAATGATCTTAAGCCTTGGCAAAAAAATTAATTAGGTCAATAAATAATATAGCAGACTAAATTCTATTGACTAACAAACTGCAGAGTAGACGAGATGATATTAGACCAAAAAAGGATGGATATATAGCCACGTTAGGAACTTTCTGTTTGTGATACGTTAAAAAGTGCATCTGAATCACAAAGGGATTGATATACGGTATTTGTTTTAGCTTCTAGTGGGTTTATTTTCGTTTTTATAAAGTTAAAGAGATAGGTAAACAAACTTAAGAGCTTGAGTGCCTTTTATCGAAATATTTTGGAGTATATTTGGTTGGGAATTGAGACTATATATAGAAATACTTTCGATTTATGGAACAGAAAAGCCTTGGCTCTAACTTGGTGGAGTTAAACTATAGATCTAAATTATGTACGTTCCCTATTTATTATATCAGAAGTGAGATGAGACCAGAAGTACTGAGCTAACCAAATTCCTCACTCGGCGAAAGTGAATATTCTCGATAACACACCAACGGTTGGCCCTCTAGTAGCGATTTCAGAATTTCCCCTCCAAAACGTGAGACGCTCGCGGTGGTAGACGACCGAACTAGATTCCAGCACCCGCGTCCGTGTTTCGCCGCTTTAGGTTGAGGGGAAGGGGGTAAGAAATTTTATTGGAACTCGACAAATTTTTTTCTCTCTAGCGTAGGCGCGATTGAAGCGGCGTAAAATCCTCAAATTTGTTCACTAATGCCAGGATCTATTACCAATGCTAGAGCCCTTCACTTCTAGTCTCATCTCACTTCTGATTATATCTATTTGGTTTAAATTATTAGAATCAATATCATTCGGATCCCTAATGAGGCGTTGTTAATTCCAAAAGCTCCTTATGGAAACGGAATCTGAAACTCGATTCATCTTTTGTTTAGCTAATTTGACCGCGCTTTGTGTTCGCCGTTTTAATTAGTCTGTTACTTATTAATTTTCCTCCGAATTGGTTAGGTTATTAAGCCTATATCCGCAACGTCTTCGATAGAAGTTTAGCAACTGTCAGATGTCACGATCTCACGCGCTCTCTAAAAGGCTTTTCCCGCCAATTATCCAGCGCGAGCGGGCCAACATAAACTTTCAACCCTAAAACACATTTCCCGCCAAAATAGGCGCGCGCCGGATAATGCTAAGCCTAACTTTTAACCCTAAATTCTATTGTTTATCGAAGTTGAAAGGCCATCCACGCAGTTCTGAATGGCGACAGATGTTGGCGCATTTTTCTTTACGAATTAACGGATTGGTTAATTGCATTAACTCGTGTCCATGAATGATATGGCGACGTTATTGTACGTAAATATTCTTAGTTTTCATTGGTCGCTGCAAATGGAAATGAATTATTTGGTATATTTATGTTTGCGCTTCACGACGTCGTAACTTTATTTAATTAGTGGTATAAGTTGTAAACGCAATTTCACTTCTAGTTTTAATCCTGTAAATTGAATTTAAGGGTCAACCATTAGTTAATCTGTCAAGGTCCCTAGTTTCCTAACCAATCAAATTTATTCATACTTTTCGCTTTTAAATAAATTTAGCTTTATTGGTTTGATACTAAGTCACGCGTGTTTTGATTGGTTGAAATATAGTTTTGGCCTATTTTTAACTCCCTTCTTTTATCAGTAAAATTTGGGCATTTCAGACTCGATTACTCACAATTAAAGTTGTCTTTAGAAGAATAACTCTATATTCGTATATATTCGTTAGGCCTAATACGGTTAGTTAATTTAAACACAATTACAAACCCACGCTTCACGCTTTTGTGAATTTAATGAAACGAGAGAATTCCGCATATTGTGTCGAAATTTGAACGCAATTTAGAGATTAGGCCTAAACCCGCCTATTATATTGCAATGTTTATAGTTATATTCTTAACGGTTAGGCTTAGTGGTTGTTTATTGTGTAAACTTTAATCAGTTTTCCGTATAAGATTTAAAATGATCTTTCCTTGTAAAGACGTATAAAGGCTTGTTTATGTAATTAGAGAAAGCCCCCCTCCTACGAAAAGGAAGTCAAGGCTTAGCGTAAATAGGATTAGCTGTTACAAAATAACCTTAATACAAACTACCATAGACATTATTATTATCATTCTGGGAACGTTGTTTTTAATTACATTTCGTTCGTGATGATAATATTAATACGGTTAAAAGTGTACGGCGTATATCTGAAATCTCATAAACCCCCCAGTGTTACTCGCGTTAAAACATCGCTCGCGAACAAACGCAATTTCGAAAACTTAATATAGAAAATTTCACGCGCTATACTTCGACCCAACCAAAATTTTAGCTTTATGGAAATTTTATCGCCATTACAAAGGACCATTTTTATGATAGCCTAGCGTCAAACTATTCCTACCTTTAACAGTAATACCCCGTTTTAATGCTGACAAAGGCTTGAATAAACACCCTAGCGACTCTTTATCGAAGTGGTTGATCTTTCTTGAAACTATAGCAATCGTTAAAATGTTATGTAAGAACGTGTTTAGCTTTACTAACGACCGCTAAGTTGCAGTGTTTTCAAACATATTGAAATTTGCGACCTGGTTGGGTTTCGTTTATACCATGTATAGTTTGCTAATTTAGCTAGCCAGGTTAAAGATGGATATTCCAATTTCCCAACTGGTCCTTTTTACAGTTACAAAATCCATAACTGGACTGCATGGAGGTTCTTAGGTAATTAAATGTCGTCCGCTTATATCTTGACCCATTTTCGTGACTCCAAAATCAGCTAAACAAACATTGTGACATAATCGTTGAAGAGTCCTTTTCAACATCCGGACGGTATGTGAACCCAATGATAGGGCATCAACGATACCAGTGTCCTTTGGTTTGAAGACACAACTATCGTAGACCTTTGTTGTCCATATTCCGGATGTTTTCTTAAGAACATAAGGTGGTGAACAACAGCACAGCAGACTGTATATCACCCCCAAACGTTCCGAAAAGGGTAGGCCTATAGTTTAAAACGACCTAGAAACTTGGAAAACCATAAAAATCTGACAATAATGGATTTTTTACTTGAAGTTATGGATTTCTCCCAAAAGCATAAAGATATTCAAGTCGATACTTAAGGGTCCCATATTATCCCGTAGCCCTAGGATAAAAATGACCAAAACTATAACGGTCTCGTGTCCCCCCCCCCCCCCCGCCCCCAAGACGATTTTCGGCTAACGAGTATCGTTTCCCAGTTTTTTTATATTTTCTTAAAAATCTTTTTGTTGCTATTTTTTTTTTAAAGAAAACCATTATTAAGGGGTTTGTTTTCTTTTAAAAAGAAATACTGCCCATTCAGCATCAATGTTATTCAGACTCGTAGGTGTTTTCCTTTTTTCCTGGAAAATATCCATGACTCCCTAAGGGGCTTTTGGGAAAATCTTGGAAACAATCCCAAAAACAATTTGTAGTCGAAACTTTTTGCACGTGACTGGCTTCTTTAAGGATTAAGAATAACACGAAATTTATTTTTAAATTAAAGTATCCTTAATTCTTAATTTTTACTTCCTGTTAATTAAAAATTGGCTCCCATTCCTTAATTTAAAATTTAATTAACGATTTTTCTTGAAAGTATTAATTCGGTAGAATGAATTTGAATTTCATTAATTTACTTTTAAAGATTAAAAATAATTGAGGGGTTCCGTCAATGATAATTGGTACTGGAATAGAAGGTCAATTCGATTCGATTGTTGTTACTATTAAAAGATGGCGTTGATTTAAATCCATTTCCGGTTGAGCTAACCAATCAGAGACAAAGGTGAAGGAAAACCAAGAAGCAGACTGTAACATCAATGATGTGACTTCGACTTTCTATTCCAGTAATAAATTTCTCTGGTATCGTCCTTGTTACGGTACGCTAAAATAATTTCTTATTGTTTTAACGAGGAACTAAACAAAAGATACTGATAACCAACCGCGCTTAGTTCACCATTTTAGAAGAAAGGAAAAAAATCAAAAAAAAATCTTGAAAGAAAGTACTTTGGAATATATATAGTTCCTTAATGAGATCACTTGTTAATTAGTTTCTTCCGATCCACCCTAATTTAGAGGGACCAGCAAAAAAAAAAACGCTTCAATATATTAGGGTCACGACAACAATGCAGGAGGAGCTTTAGCATTATTTATACCACATAAATAAGACAGAGGTTTAAGCTTAGTTTAAACGGTACAACAATTTGGAGATTTTTTTATTTAGTATTATCTTGGGAAAAAAATGTAAGAAGTAGTTCACAGTGTTGTTTCAAAAATAACTTTCATGATAATTAAGTAATAAGGCCTAAATAATTCAAATCACAGAGAAATCCGTGCGCCTTATTCACGATGCTCGTGCCAAGGCTTTTTTCTGACAAAAACTGACGCGTCGTCTGCTTCAGAGGCGAAACGTTTTGGCTTCATCCGTAAAATGCGGAAAGCTATCGATTATTTTACTGTTTCTATATCATAATCTTTTTTAGACTTGGGTTATAAAAAATTGAGCCCAAATTTAGGTTAAATTTCTTCGAGACTGGATGGTTATACTTCATTTCAAATTTATTACCTACAGTAGTAAAAAGGGGTATATATAATAAAAAATAGTTAAAATGTCTCCATTGATATAAAAAATGAATCTAAAAGCGGAGTTGCCAACCGTACATTTGTAATAACGCGTTGTTTCTTCGCCTCATTGGCTTTTTTCTCCTTGCAATTTTTTTCTCCCATACAGAAAATGCTCTTGCAATTTTGTAGGAGCAAAAAATATTGCCTCCATTTTTTTTTTCATTTGATAAAATGGTTTTGGAGTCGAGGGCATTCGTTACCGGGCTCCTTGTCTATATCTATATAAATCAAAGTCCTGACTGACTGACTGACAGACTGACAGATAATCAACGCCCAGCCCAAACCGCTTGCCCTAGAAGGCTGAAAATTTGCAGGAACGTTACTCATAAGAAGTAGGCGCGTACTAAGAAAGATTTTTGCAATCCGCCGCCATCTTAAAAAATGGCGCCCAGAAATGTAAAAACTCTTCTCTATGCAACAAAGTCCGCGCGTTTCAACCAATTTCACAGATATTTAGTACACGGGTTTCCTTTAACCTATAGACAGACTAAATGCTCTTTTGGGTTCGATTTGTTGCCATCTTTTTAAATGGCGGCCAAAAACTAAAAAACCCTTCTTTATGGGATAATGTCCGCGTGAAAAGTAATAAAAAATGTCCCGACGGGCTGACGGGCAACGCCGAGTGCCTTCGCTCCTAGGATGCTACAAAAATATTAGTCATCAGTAAAATCTACACATTCTTTGTATCATTTTGATGGTAGTTCTTATTACACGCGAGCGACGCCGCGGGTAACAGCTAGTAATAGTATATTTTGAGCTGTAAATTTTGCATTATGTATAGGCCTAGTAAGGTTTAAAATTCGTGCATGCACTTTCATTTAGATTAGTAACATTAATTTTAGGCTTAAGAGAACTTTATTCACAATTTATGGCGGGAAATGTTACAAGATGTTCAACAACACGTGCTATATAGGTTAAGGATATTTTTTCATTTTATTTTTAACTGTAAATTTAGTGGGATTTAAGTATGAAGGAATGGCGTCTCTTTAACGAAATTAGGTTAAAATTAAAGATCAATTTAATTAGATTAATTAGTGTAAATTTTAAAAGACCCTATTTTTACACCTACCATGTTTTGGAGATGAAGTACTTTTCTAATGAGTTACTAAGGCTTAACGAAAATAGAAATATCGATATACCTTCTGATTAGGCTTAAGCGTGTCTAGGAGTTTTCTTTTCTTATGTCCAGTCAAGCTTACAGATTCCGGGGATACTTTATCTCAATACTTCGTATGAATGAAAATAAAAAAATTGGCAAAATCTTGTCGCTCATAAAAAATCAAAATGGCAGGAAATATTACTTGGCGGACAACATTCCTGTACTTCATACGTCATAGAAAAAATGCTGGGGGTTGCTTATATTAATATTAAACAAGGCGTTTGACGGGGAAGCCAGCATTAAAAAAAAATGGGGGAAAAAAGAAAGAAAGAAGGATTTTTAAAATGTCTTGAAGTTGAAAATGTAATTCACTGCGAAAAAGATTTTGATCGATGAAGTTGGCTTGGGCTCTAGACAGTTGTCGACCAACCGGTTGATCGAGGTCACGCGCCTTTTCGAGAGTAAAGGTTGACCATTTCGTCCCTGCCTTTAATAGCGTTGAAATTCTCGTGGGCAGATATTAACCCATCAATTTTAAATAAAACTTCAACAAGGCTTAACGATAGTTTGACAAAATAGGCCTAACGTAACTCATTGGGGTAGAAATCGACGTAAATCTTAATGGTGTCTATAGCCGCGTTACCAGGCAAATTGGTCGACGCGGTTTGCAACAATTTGTTCTAGTTAGGCCCTGGCGACTCTCCCGAGGGCCCAAATGGTTCTCTCTCTCTCACTCGACTCGATTCCGTGTCGTAATCCTCGAGTATATCCTTGTAATAATAAACGACGCGGTTAATGTATCACCCTAAGCCTAACCCTAACCGCCCCTAGCAGTAAGCACCCACAGTGAGACCACCACCGACGTCTCTTTCCTAACAAGCTTTTCCACGACAACCCTAGGACATGTAGAGTCCTAATCTTATAATAAGATGGTTTATTTTGCCTCCTTCGCTTTTCTCCCAAACCCGATTATCAATTCGCGTTAGCTCAGATTGATACGAGAAAGCTAGAGAAGAAAGATAACCAAGGCCTAAGTTTCTAAAGTGCACTGTCACGATTGGTATGCCCTTACCAAGCAAGGGGTTAAGCCTTAGTTTATTTTCGCGCAGCAGGCTGGGAAATAAGGATATTTTTTAAACTAGTCCTTTGGACCAGTGACCCCCTAATGTCTGAAATCATTTACTGGTCTCCGGACTGGTCCCAGCCTTTGCTCTCCAATAGATTTGCAATTAATAAACTTGTCCCGCGGACCAGTAACCCCCACTTCTTGAATTAAAAAACTAGTCCAAGCAATTAATAAACTGGTTTTGGACCAGAGGAAGTGTGCTATTTCCCAGCCTGTCGCGCAGACATTGATTGCTACAAGCAAGTTGTAGATGTACAATATTTCAGGATACAAATCTACATATAAATAAATAGACCAAGGTTTAAGAAATTTTGCCTATGTTTGAGAGTTTGGAAGTTGAGTTGGGACTTGGCGCGCGATTAAGGAACCAGCTGTGTCCCAATCCCAAGGAAAAAACTTAAAAAATATAAGCAAAAGAGAAAACGAACGTATATATAGGAAAAATGCAGAATGTGATGAAAAAAGAAAGTTTGACTGGGAAGCCTTTTTGATGATCTAATCAATGCTCGTTTAAAGCTTTTTTTTTTTGTAGTTCCTGCTATATGCCAATAAAGTATGGCGTACGTATCTGGGAAACAAAACTAGAAAAATGTCAGTTAACTAACGAAATTCTCTCATTGGAGAAAAAACAAAAGAGATAAGGGAGGAGGGATCCCCATTTTATCCAAATTTGAACCGACAAGGCTTAGCAGTTAATATACGTTTTTATTCAAATCAAAGAATTAACAATTCGTATTAAAATGCGGACTAGCTTATCAGAAGTTATTACTTCAGAAAAAAACGCCCACTATGACCTTAATCTCTGAAGTAGTTGACCTTTTCTTAGTGATAGTACCCTTTTGGACAAAGGTTTTGACCGGATATGGCCGTCCACAAAGGAATAATATTGGGGATCGAATACGCGAGTAAGGGATACTTGAGTCCAAGAATAGATTAAAATAATCCCGAGAATATGTATACCAAAGCGTGCTCTTTCTCCATCACTAATCACGTGATATTAGCACGCTCAATTGCAAAGGCTTAACGAATAGTGTAAATGTTTAAACAAAGCACGAGACATTTAAATCGAATCACTAAATTATGAGGACAATGAAACGCGTGAGCAGTTTACGGTTAAATATTAATGGCAAATTTTAATAAATTCACGATGGTTGTAGAACTTGTAGTTCGGTATCTACGAATAGCTGATAAAGCGAGTAAGCGGGATTCGCCGAGTTGGAAATAAAAGAAAGCTTTCCAATCAGACCACATCGTCGAAAGTCGAGTCGACTCTCATCGGCTATTTGTTGAAAAAAAAAAAAATCTTCCCCTAGTACGAAACTAGAAGGACGCTATCTTTTCTTGTTCAATAAAATCAATTTGACCCCCGCGTAGAGTGCCAGAGAGACCCTAAGCTCGGCTTGGTACTAAGCGACTTAGATATCGATGATGCCCATGGTGTTCCTTCAACATCCGGTACGGACAACTCCCTAACTTAAATCTGAGTAGGTCGGCTGTCGTAGTACCTACGTGTCTCTAACATCCATCCCTTATGACTTAGAAATTGGGAACATATAAGTCTTGGTATTGTCGTGTTTTGAATACCATTAAGGGTTAAGTTAGGAAGTAAGAAGCAGGGCGTGGGCGTGGACCCCATCGGAAGAAGTATTGCAGGCTTGGGCGACTCCAATAGACGTATTGTCAAACTGTCCTTCAAGGTGCTGTGTTTGCCTCACCACCCTAACTGAGTGAGCGCTTACCACCTTTATTGTTAAGGCTTTGGATTGATTTTGAATGATCACGGTATACGAATTAGATTAGTTAGTTATTCTAGGTCAGTTTGTTTAATAATAATTAAGTGGTTTTCCCGAAACAGCCGAACTTATGACGTCTTTGAAAATAACTTAATTTCGCTAGGTACAGAACCATCTATATTTAATAGAGATGGGCCGATACCAGTTTAAACCGATACCGATATGATCCGATACTTGGGAAACCGATACGTACCGATACCGATATTTTATCCGATCCTTCGATTAAACCGATATCAAACCGATACCGATATGGTATCGGTATCGGCCCATCTCTATTGATGATTCTCGATCCAATTTCGGTACTTGAAACTATAAAACTGGCTTATCATACGAAAAACCCATTTTAGACACTTGTTACGTTATCCAAAAATAGATGAAAAACTGTGCTGTCTCAGAGTTTAGGTCTTATGGCGTCATCTACTCGCAACATAAGTATTTATTTTCTTCAAAAAATATCGGGTAGAAATATCGGTTCATTTTTAACCGATACCGATATATCGGTTAAGGCCAAATATCGATACCGATATGGTATCGGTATCGGCCCATCTCTAATATTTAATAGAACTATTTTTAATACTACATTTGCCCTAATAGTTGTGGAAAACCCTCTAGATTTTAGTAGGAACATACTACCTCTCCATATACATAATTTACACGCAAGGAGGATTCAAACCATTTGCACAAGGAGACCAGCCAAGTTAGAGTGTAAAATAGCAGACGATTTTACACTCAAAGTCGCTTGGTCTCCTTGTGTTAATGTTAGGAATCCTCCATGCCTGTAAACTATGTATTGTTCTTCTCAAATAACAAAATTATAATAGTATATGTATACATAAATATCCATTTTGGTTTTGCTAAGCGAACTTTGACCCTTATCCCCGATGAACCGTATGATACGTGACAGACACCTTTATATTTACTTTTCCATTATACATCGAATCGAACCTTTTGAATACTCCTTCAATATATGTCGGGAATTCGCCAAAAAATACGATGGTACTATTTTTATATAAACTTTCAAAAAAGAAAATTGTACAGCCAGCCTACGATTTCCTAAAAAACGCTGACTTCGGTTAGAGAGGAATACACCGTTTGCAGTATATACGGTATATAAATAAAAAATAGAATTGCCGGGGTTAGAAAAAGTTCGACTGTGGTGGTATAACCCAGAAGCCTTCTCTCAATCGCCTATACAGATTCGCAGAAAAAGGTTTTTTGAATTGAAAAAGCGGTCAAAGCCATATACAAATCGCATTTTTCGCTTCACGGCCATGGATTCTTGCAAACTTGGAAGGTGTATTGATGGAAAGCAATTTTCAAATGGAATAAGACGCCTTTCAAGAGTGCGAATAGTTTTTCCTAGACGCCTTAAAAAATATAATCAATTGGTAAGCTTAGAATGGTTTTAAATTACAACGTTCTTCAATGGGGATAAGTGACATTTTAAGCTCGCAAACAGATACAGTATCTGTGTCGAGATCATTTTTTCCATTCATAAACACAAACCATTGCTTGCCGTTTGCGTTACTTTGAACTGACGCAACGCAATGGGTCACCATTTCCGGAAACGTCCATTTTTCTCCTCACTCAATATGCTATTTTTCAATTTCCCGGGCTCCCCGGGTCCCTGGTATGGTAGCTAGGGCCTTGTATGTCTGGGTGCTTTGAGCGACAGTCACAAACAGAAATATCTATCTATATATATACCAAGTTCTGGTGAAACTTGGGCAAGGTTAGAAAGGTTTTTTAAGTGCATAGGCCTGGCCTGCAGATCATGTAGAATTTAAGATTGAAAAATGTTTATAGACACTTCTCGCTTCGACGAATTTTTGAAGTGCATTCTTTGACGGCTATTTTATATTTTGACGTGTTTAGTATTACTTTTATGACGGCGAGACGTTCGGCCAATTTTTGTCCTTAAAGTACTTTGATCTAAATAACAATATAATTTTTTTCTGTACTGAAGCACTTAAAAAAATAGCACATAATAAAAATTGGCCAGACGCGTAAGGTCTCTCGAGTTTGGCGCGCGAAAAAATTCATTCACGTGCATTTAAATTTCATTCAATTTCAAATTAGGCTTAACACCTTGAAGGTCTCGTGAAAATTTTAAGATCTTTCAAGGTTTTGTTCTTAAACTACGCATGGCCAACTAAAGGCTCTTTCAGACGATCCAACTTTTTGACTCAGTTCGATGGATCAAAAAGTTGAATCAACTCGCCCAACTTTTGACGGGAAAAGTGAATTAAATCCATCCTTTTCACACGACTAAACTTTTACTGCAAAATGGAACTTTTTAAGCGCCACCTACCTTGGCACTTACGAAATGACCCGCGAAAAAGGCTTTTTCATTTTAATTGGCTGTAGAAATGAAATTAAAAAGTTCAGTCAGCAAAAAATTGGATCACTGATCCAATTTTTCCTAGCCAACTTTTTTGGTAACTCAACTCATCCAGCGTCTATTCACACGATCCAACTAGTTGCTTCAACTCGAGTTGACCCATCAAGCTGAGTCAAAAAGTTGGATCGTCTGAAAGAGCCTTTAGATTACCGGTGGTAGAAGGCCTGCCAGCTTCACCCAAGCCCCATGTTAAAAAACGACTAGCAAAATCGCCCCTAGTTCCGACTTTCGCCGTTAGGTGCGCTACCAACCCAGTTTTCCTCCTAATGCTTTTTCTATGGGAAAAAAAATTCGGAAGTGGACTCGGTTTTTTTAGAGCGTTTTTAATACATTTACCGATTCTTTTCGTGGCCGAGTTTTAAATGAGAAGTCAAGTAAGTTCTAATCTAGGCCTATATTTTGAGACCCATTTCATAATTTTCCCTCCATTATTTGACGAATAATCAACATTCAAAGTTGGAGTTCTTTTTAAGGAAGCAATCTAAGTTGGCCATGAACTACGTATCATCTGATCCTCCTGAAATTGGCGCGAGAAAATCCATCCACGTGCATTTCATTTCATTCATTTGGAAATTAGGCTTAACATCAAAAAGTTCTCGTGAATATTTTAAGATATTCTTAAACTACGCATTACGCCTACCTGATCAGCAGGGGATCCTCCTCTAATCTAACCCTAGGCCTAGTACTTTGAAATTCTTTACTCCTTTCAAAGAAAGTTTCAAAGTTAAAATTAGAAAACTTATAAAGTATACAATATCGTTAGGGCTAGCAATCGCGCTATACAAAGAACTGTTGATACCCAACAAAAGGTGCACCAACAGAAAAAGGCGCGAAGGACATGGCGCCAATTTTGGGGATATCTATTTTTTTTCTCTCTTTTAGGTTATAAAATACCTTTAGCAATAGCAAAACCACTATACGTTATAACATCGTGGCGGCTAAAACGTTGCCATTCTTCTTAGCTATAAATAACAACAGGAAGAGAGATATATATATATATATATATAAAAAATCCCCGAAAGAAATGTGTTCCATCGATTTTGGGCGCGAATTCTCTCTCCCGGTTTTTTCTTTTGACGTATAGGGGCACCGTTCGTGTTTCGGGTGCTTCACTGGCTTCTACTATGATGACGACGCGACAATGCCTCACCTACCCACCTACCATCGCCCAAGTGATGGGACTTTTACGTTTTTGCGACGACGACATCTGTACCTTTCCCTAAAGCTAGCTTTTTAAGAACTATAGGGGTAGAAAAAAAAAGGCGTCAACCATAAATCCCTTCAGCCACAAAGTCGTGTACAGGGTGTGACAAAATTGGTGGTGGTAGGACCGAAGTAGAGTGGAAAGGTTCTATTAGCGATTTTGAGTCGAAAATATAATTTATATGACATCAGTTTTCCTACAGGAATGTTTTTATAATGATCCATCGATTACGTTAGAATTGTCTTTTAGTTTCTTTGTTAAATTTAATTGGTCACACTCCAATGTTGATTACATGCCCTGACAACAAAATGTCATAGAAGTTACATGACTTTCGGCTCAAAATAGATTTGCCATAGAACCCAATGTCATAATTACCCTTTTTGATACACCCTGTATATCATTTGAAAGAAAGATACGTGTATTTGTCATGGTTTTATCAAGTCTACTTAACTTAAGTAGTTTTGCCTCAAAGTTGAGGACAAAAAAGGAAGAAAACCTCAAACAGCTTGGATATACTCATCCTTGAGTGATATAGCGATGCTTGAAACTATATTCGATTAATTTTTTTTATCAAAATTAATATTACCTGCACTGCTCTGGTTAATTTAATCCCATTGCATTAAGAAAGACAACATTGTCTTTACCCTTAACTCTGATGCGAACGAGGACTTCCGTAATGTGTGTGTACAATTCGGAAATATATTGAGTAAAATATAAGGTTTGTAAGAAAGCAATTGGTAACCCAAGTAACGAAGAAATAGCTGAATTTCAGTTATGGTTCCTATATACAGTATGGCAGAAGTGAGATGAGACTAGAAGTGAAGGGCTCTAGCATTGATAGTAGATCCTGGCACTAGTGAACAAATTTGAGGGTTTTATGCCGCTTCCCACGCGCCTACACTACTGAGAAAAAAATTTGTCGAGTTCCAAAAAAATTTCTTACCCCCTTCCCCTCAACCTAAAGCGGCGAAACACGGACGCGGGTGCTGGAATCTAGTTCCGCCGTCTACCACCGCGAGCGTCTCACCAACCGTTGGTGTGTTATCAAGAATATTCACTTTCGCCGAGTGAAGAATTTGGTTAGCTCAGTACTTCTAGTCTCATCTCACTTCTGAGTATGGCTATAGGAAATCACTTATTTTCCCTTATCCGAGTTCGTTCCCAAAGTCATTTATTTAAGGCACACCGCTCTTCTATATGAAGTTGTAACTCCTGATATTGAAACTGAAAAGGCGGGAAAAAAGTAACCGCCTCCAATTTCGTAAGGTATACAGGGGGGGTTTTATTTTTCTAAGGCGATTCTATATCGATTTAGATTTATGAGTTTTCGAGGTTTTTACAGTATAACCTACGATCTTTTTTGGGTTTGCCAGCTACTATTTCATTTTGTAACTCGAAAGGACCCACGCACCCTACTCCTGGCTGGGAGTTCAAAAACGAGAGACCCTACGTAGGAGCGTGGAACAATCTAATATGATAAATTGGACTTGTACTATTTTTTTTTTTGGTTAGAAGAAATTTAGATCCTTTAAGGCTTAACAGATGTTGGTCTTTGTTGTTTGTTATCGTTTAGGTTACAATCTGACATCGTTAAATTATGATTTGTTTTAGATTGTATTGTAAACTTACGTTTTTTAGGCCTAACGTTTTATCAATAACTTTTATGGCGCGAGACAAAGTTGAAAAGGTCAAATTCAACTTTTCGAATATCCATCCAATGGCGTCCATGCTTCCAACCTATTTTTTTAAAAAATAACATTAATTGGCTTATCAAATTTTATATTTTTATATTTATTTATTTATCGATCGAGGTGGCAATTAGGCCTTTGCATTTTATAAATTACTTAATTTTTGGAAGATGAAAGGAAATAGTACTTGGAAATTTCATTTCATTTTCGTTCCTCACGTTCGATTCGGATCCCCCTTCGGGCAATTCCAGAGACAGCGAATCTAAATTGCTTTGGAAACATATAGTAAGAGAAATTACCTTCCCTAGGCTTAGATGCATGTGTTGCTAAGCCTAAACGGAAGTTATTACTCTATCAAGAGTGCCAGGAGGGTGCCTCTCCGAAAATAAATGAAGAATTAATATTACAATATTCATTTCCGTATTCAAAACAAAAGTCAATTTGTTCTAGTAATTTTAATATCTGTCATGCACGAAACCTTTTTTAAATAATCCTTTTGGGAATACATTAATATTCGTTAAAGGGAGGGTGAAGTAGAAAATCAAGTGATTTTTTATCGATTCTTCTACCAATTTTAAGAGAAGTCTGCATAGTGAAACATTCAGGAAATACTTCCGAATGATTTTAAAATTCAAATTAGGTTCAGATTTTAAGGATAATTTTAAAGAAGGACTTCCGACCAATCGCGTAACGCCCTGCCTTTTTATTAACAAAATTCTCGTGGCACGCTCCATGTCTCGCGCCACGATTATCACGTTGCGCGCCTAATTTTATCAAATCTCGTGATAAATTTCATTCAACACGGAACGTGCCACGAGAATTTTGTTACTAAAAAGGCAGGACGTTACGCGATTGGTCGGAGGACCTTCTTTAAAATTATCCTTAAAATCTGTACCTAATTTGTATTTTAAAATCATTCGGAAGTATTTCCTGAATGTTTCACTATGCAGACTGGTCTTATAATTAGTAGAAAAATCGATAAAAAATCACTTGATTTTCTACTTCACCCTCCCTTTAAGCCTTTGCTTTTAAATTGGAGCGTGCGCCCGCTTTAACATTTGAATATAGGAATGTCACGTGATTAGTAAATATCTCGCGCTCTTTTATACTATAGTACGGCTTTTGTCCCTTCTAACAAAATCTTGATAATGACTTTGGGCTATTTAATTCTCGGTCGCCCATCATTTTTCCCGCCAAATTGAAAGTGGGCACCCTATACCCAAATGGCAAGTGCTACTTTGGAACGAAAGAAAAAAAAGCTATAGCTGGTCTAGGAGACGTACAGTTCTCTTATTTAACACCTTAAGGGGTTCATTAGTAAGGCCCGGCCCATCGTATATTCTCTTGGTCTTCGTACACTTGATGAGGTTTGAGCAAAGGGGGCTGGGACTTGGGAAAGGGTAAAAGGGCTACTCTGTGTATTTATAACCTTCTAACCCTAACCACCCTCAAATTAAGGAGCCACCCCAAGCCTTAGGCTCGAGTCTGCGTTAGTCCACGTGCAATTTTCTACTCTCCCCATCTTAGTAAGAAAACACTTTCACTTAACCCTTGGCCAAACGGTAATAAATTTCCTCAATAGAAAGATTGCGATGAAAGGCAATTGAATAAATTCATACCTTCTTCGTACTTTCGACTGCTAATTAGTATTTTCTTGACGTTCGAAGCGTTTTATTTATTCCTTTCCACGTCGGAATAATTTCCCAGTAAAAGAAAAATTTACTTAACGTGATTAAGGATGTTTGATCAGGTCAATCAGTTGGAATAATTAGACGCTCATTTCGCGCCAAAATCACTCTCTCACGAGACTGTACTTTGCGCATCTCGCGCCAAAATGGTTACTTCCATTCAGGAGAACCATTCTCGCGCGCGCTCGTGGCCCGTTTATATACGTTTCTTTTAGGAATCAAGCTTAGATATTTCTTTAATCATCAGAAATATTAAATTTTATCGTGAATGCGAACTGGGCATCCATCCAGTATTTTTCCGTCGTTTCGGTAAATGACAACTGTATACAGGATCTTAAAACCTTTCTAATATCGTTTTCAATAAAAGATGAGGAAAAAGAACAACTATATAGAAGAGAGTTTTGAGTAATATTTCCTCTTGCTTTTAATATTTCATTTGTTTTAGAGAGGGCAATTTGTTTCTGGGATTTTGGCGCTGCCTTTCTCTCTCTCCCCCTTTGAATCTTTCCTCTCTATTCTCTGACATCCATTTTACGGATGGAGAGACGTCACATTTTAGAAATTCGTAATTGAACACTGCTGGAAAAATATCAATACCAAATACTTCACTTATCGAGTTCTAAAATTTAAAGAGATTTGTCAATTTTTGACGCAAAGTCCAAGCTTTGTATATTTGAATCTGTCAAAAGTTTAAGTTGAAGTTAAAAATAATCTATCGCTCGTCGTTCTTAAATTCTAAAATAAAATATATAAACTTTTTAAATTGTAACTTTGACTTAATTAACTTCTGTTATTATATTTTTATCGCAAATTTAGTTGTTGCTTAATTAACTACGTATTTGTCTGGCCTCCGTTTTCGGAATATGTCAAAACGTCCGCATTGTTTTCGTGAAGGCATACTATATAGTCTATATAATCTAATTCATTTTATTTTTCTCTTTTTGGAGAAAATTTCAGTTTTGAATATCAACTATAGGATTATGTCCCGCGCTGAAAACAAATTTGATCCGGGGTTCCAAGCATGCGCATAAGTCAATATTTTTAGTGGCTGACTATATAGCGAGTACCTTAAAGGGATAGAATCGATGTTTTGGCTACTAATGAAAAGATTTCATATTTTAAAATCAGATAGAACCTAAAATTACGTTTTCAAAAATATATATATATTGATACTTTTAATAACTTAACTATTTTTAATTAATTTTTAAAAGTATTGTTTTTTGGGACTGCTCCGATCACTACCCCCTCCTGCGTCGTTTGGCAAAAACACGGTTGAAACATCTACCCACCCCTCCATACGCTCCTCTTATTTGAAGATATGGTAGCTTTACGACTAACAGTAGTTTTCATACTATTTCACTTGTGGATCACAAATAAACTTGGCCTTAACTTTTATTTCGATTTACGTGTTTTGAGAGGCGTGAAAGAAGCTAAATAGTTTCATAGCAATTAAATCGTTTAAGTAAGAGGTTTAGCACATTTAATTTGAAAAATAAATCTTAAAAGCTTGAATTTAGGGCCACTTAGAATAAAAAAATCGATAAATATGTCGTAGAAAGTGCGTTGTTTTTGACTGTACCAATACAGACTCGGACAAATCTCTGTCATTTAATAGTCTACCAAGTAACGAATTATCCGAATTTGAATTTTCCTCACTTGACTGACGAATTTCGAAAGATTCAACCGAGTCTAAACTATCGGATTCTACTACAGAGTCAGGCCCGTCTGATATTTCGGATTCCGAGCTACGACTCGACGTCGACGATGACATTTTCTATTTGGCTCCTGTAGCAGACGACGGAAAAAAAAACCTACTATCCTCAACTTGAGTTCCCCTACATTCTCCTATTTCCAAACAACCAATGAATCAAGAGACATTTACAACGTCATAGTGTGAAAAACAAGTTGGGCAGTATTTCGCGGCTAGTTTGAATTTCAAAATATCTAACGTACTTTTCTTAATTTTAAACGTTTTAATTCGATTTTTTTTTGGCACACATAATTTTAGGCACATTTTTTTACCTAAAACTGTCCTCATCTTGTACTAGTCGGAAAACGTTGATCCTATCCCTTTAAATTCCATTCGGAGGAATTCGGATTTCGGAACTCCGAATTTGTTTAATTAAGCCTCGGTATATTCAACGCGCGTCGTCTGCTAAATGTATTTATAGAATATTGATTAATTATACAGCATTATTACAATATGGTTTGAAAACCATATATGCTTTCGTTAACGAGGGAATTATAATGTATATTTCACTCTAGGGAAAGAAACTTATACTATTTTAAAACAATGCATGCTGGGAATTAAACTTCATAAATAAATTTGAACCCTTATAACCTTTAACCTATTTAAAAAATCTCAAGGGGTTTAACATTGAAACTTTACTAATAAATACAAAAGTATATCCCACGATTCTCGTATCTTCTAAAATAATTAAATATTCATGGTAGTGAATATCTCCTAATTGAATTTTTAATTAGTCGTTAAGCCTTTGCGCATTATTAAGTCTTTGGAAAGAAAAACATTTAAAATCAATTTTCATCAGCTAGTTCTTAAAACACGGGCACTCTAGAACTTTTCTTTTCTCGGAATTTTTCTCCGTTTCTTTTCGCTGGTAATTCAGGGCGTGATTAAGTGGTAATGATTTTTGTCTTGGCGTCTTCAGACGCGAATCTTTTGCTAATTAACGTTATAGTTCAAGCGTTTTTCTCTTCCAACGCGACAATACCCAACGCGCGGTGCTTGAGATTTTATCATTATTTTTTTTCGCGTCAGAAATTACTCCAATTAACGTCTTTCTCGTCTCTTCAGCTACTCGGCTGTTTTTCTCGTTTCTTTCTCTTATTAATAACCATAAAATTAAAAGCGATTAGTGATAAGCGAGTGGGTTAGTTCTAGAGGATGCTATTAAGGGATTATCAATCAATCTCTATATTCAGAAGTGGATCATATTACAGCTCCCTAGAAGTACAGGACGATATAACATCGCTGTGCATCAGCATTGTCTCCCAGCACTGAAGTGAAAAGGGTATATGCGAAACGCAGCGGCGAATTTGTGAACTAAACCAGAGGAATGATTTTGGCGCGAAAGAAATGTTTTTGAAAAAGCGGGGCCAGCAAACGGAAGTAAGTGGTAGCCAATGAGGAAAGGTTTGCGAGAGAAGAGCGCGGAAGGAAACAAGTTGTTCCATAGTGTTGGGTTGTGAATGTAATAGTAGAAGTCCACTTTATTTTTCCGATTGATGTTTTTGGTATTTCGCGCAATTTTTAAACGCTTGTGTTGAAAAGGAAATTAATATGAATTCAAATGTTCAAAATAGCCTTCATCATGCTAGAACATTTTTAAAGCATCCCTAATACAGCACTGAGTTTCCACCGATTTAAAGCTTTTTAGCGGGGATAGTTGGACCGACTTATTACTAATAATAGGTTATGTGCGTTGACATAGAAATTTGTTTTCCTTTTTTAAGTCTGACAAATTTTTTCAATGCTTTAATCTTTTCCGTTTGTGAAAGATGCTGGTCAATGTTTTTCAGTTTTACAAAACGTTTTAGTACCTTTTAATATCACACAAATGGTGTACAGATGTGTCTTTCATTTGGGCATGCGACGATTGTAATTAGTTACATTGATCCTAGGCATTTTCCTAATTAGCAAAGAAACATAAGCCATTCTAAACAAAATTATAACGCGATAACAAGCTTCACACTAATCACGACACTGACGGCGGTCTGACAGCCATTACCATCAATCGGAACTTCCGTAGGCTAGCGTAACTCCAGATCCGGGTTAACGGGCAAACTAAACTTGTAAAACTGAGCCATAGATGGCAGGCTTGGATGTCTTGGAAGAAAACGCTGTTTACAAAAGCACAACCTACGTCCAGTACTTATAGGGAGCTGTAATATGATCCACTTATGCTATATTGCTTTAATTTTACTATACGTAGATATAATATTGAATACCACCTATAAAGTCGATGACAATTGGTTTCATTTTCACGTGAAATTTAAAGAATTACATTTTAATTTGAATATGAGCTTCACGTGATTTTATCCCATGAATATTGAAGTGTTGCATTGAAAAATTAAAGATTTAGGCGAATTATCCTCGTGAATTGAAAGAAATTCGTGAATAAATTGCGTGGAGTATTTTTTATATGACCATTGGTTTCATTTTCACTATGAATATGAGCTTCACGTGATTTTCCCCCATGAATATTGAAAAACCGTATTTAAAATTAAAGAGTTAGGTGAATTACCCTCGTGAATTCAAATAATTTCGTGATTAAATTACGTGAAGTATTTAATTACGATATTAGGCTTTTGGATTTTCTATAAAGAATCTAGTAAATTCTTGATAATACAATAAACAAGACGCATTTTGGGAGCTAGGAGCCATCCCGGCTTGCTTTTTGAAAAATAGAATTTGTGGGGGGTGGGCGCGCGTGCGGTAATGGTGGCTTTTCGAATTAGGTCACGTGGCCCCTTTTGTTCCATCAGCTTTAAACCCCTTAATTCCTTGGGTATATACAAAAAGAAAATCTTAAGAGCAGCTAGACCACTCTCCTATATCCCGCCCGCCTGTGTGTGTGGGTCGATGCGGCTTCGTACGTACCCATCCCATACTTCCTCGCGCGATGATAAGCGAATTTAGTCGAGGAAAAGGGTTGGTATAACCATCCAAAAGGGGCGTCACCACATTATCGGCTTCACCCATCGAAACGATCAATCGACTAAAGCCTAAAAGCTTTTTTATACTCACCTTCTTTAGGACTGGACATTAGAGGCCGTCATAACCCTTCTTATTAATAGAATCTTTTAGCTCGCGTGCTGGAATCCGCAAAAAAAATAACATTCTCTCTTAAGGTTGTACCAAGCCAAACCAATTCCCGTTATAGAGACAGACGGACATATAGAACAATTCAATTAGCCGTATTTTACTTTCGTAAATAACCCTTCTTCCCGCACGCGCGCTCTACCTTCAATTAAATTAATAGTGACCTTGATACACCAGATTTTATATCTCCCCGGTGCTAAAACTACCACGGTTCTGGCAGCCATATTGGTGGTGGCAGAAGTGAGATGAGACTAGAAGTACTGAGCTAACCAAATTCTTCACTCGGCGAAAGTGAATATTTTTGATAACACACCAACGGTTGGCCCTCTGGTGGCGGTTTCAGAATTTCCCCTCCAAAAGTGAGACGCTCGCGGTGGTAGACGGCCGAACTAGATTCAAGCACCCGCGTCCGTGTTTCGCCGCTTTAGGTTGAGGGGAAGGGGGTAAGAAATATTTTTGGAACTCGACCAATTTTTTTCTCTCTAGCGTAGGCGCGATTGAAGCGGCGTAAAATCCTCAAATTTGTTCACTACCAATCAATCTACTATCAATGCTAGAGCCCTTCACTTCTAGTCTCATCTCACTTCTGGTGGTGGTTTCAGCTTTAGTTTCGCATTCAACGCACCACTGGTATGGCCGTTAAAACTATCTAACGAATCTGTATTTTGAAACTGAACAGAACGATTGTGTATGTAAATTTTCTCTCTGTAGAGAAATGAGATTTCAAATGCTTTCTTCTTACTTTTTCTAAGTAAAGAATTCAATAGTTTCTCTCTTTTTTTTTTCTTATTTTCGAGATTTCAATATACTTCCGTTTTTCCAAACCTTATTATCCATAAACCGGAAATGAAACTGGTTCCGTGTATGTATATATTCATGGAACCAAACTTATATACTTTATATTTAGGAACTAATGTTTCTTTTTTCACTAGGTCCTTCTCTTTCAGTCCAGCTATTACCTGAACCTTAAAAGTCCCCCTCGTGACAAATTAGCCATAGAATTTTCCAGAGAGCTTTCCAGCTTTTTTTAATTTTTGACGAAATGAGCTTGGGTGTGGTCTGATGAGAGTAAACACCAAGGCTTAACATATTCATAGTTTGATAAGAAAAATAATGTCGGTAAGCTCTTGTTAGCTTGCTGTAAGCCGCTTCATCTAGTTGAGGTTATTTTCCAAGTTTTTCTTGTCGTGTCAACAAGTTCACCGAGGCTTAGGAAGGATTGTGGAGATAAGATTTTTTTCTTATAGATATAGGAAAATTATTATTACATGGGATTTATCAACTTTCAGAAACCATAACTTCGAGATATTATTAGTCAATGTTAAATCCTTTTTGGGTTTGATGGCCCCAATTATCCTCTAATTAACGGTAACAAATACTTTGCGGGGGTTTAGGAAATAATTTTTTATAAATATAGAATCAATAAAATAATCTCCATGACGTCATAACTTTAATGCAATTAAATATATCTTTGGGGTGTAATATCCCCAACTGTACAGTTCAACACTGAGAAAATATTTCATTCCTTTACTACGACGCATGCGCCAAAAATGACCTGTAGACCTAACGGGTTAAAACGTTTCCCCTTCGTAAGCGATTAGGCCTATATTGCTAAACCTAATGTCTTTTTGGATCATAACCCTGTGTTGAATTAATGACCGTTTTAGTCGTAATGGGTACATAATATTTATAGTGTAACGATGCCTTAGGTTGAGGTAATACATACTCTTAATGGATAGCAGATGCCTAACCCTTTTTTATTCGGTAAATGCAAGTATAGCAATTTATGAATATTAATAAAAATAGGCTAAAGTATTCATACGTATAAAAAGATTAGATCATCTTCTGTCAGAGATGCATCTAAAGAAAAAGCACTATAATATCTTTAGATATCTTCCCCATGGAGACGATAAAAATAGCAACAACAATCACCATTATCTTAAGCCTTGGCGAAACTATAAATAGACCTAACTCATATCTAGTTTATGTATGGAAATCCGTGGTTTAGCTATGAAACTAATACCTTTAATGGTCCCTAAAAACAACCCAAATCATACCGAATAGTTTATAGAGAGAGAGAGGGAGAGCAAGAACGTGCCTGAAATGGTCTCTAAGACACGGTTATACAGCGATTTGGATGAAAGCCCCAAGCCATAGCCTAAATCCTTCCGACATATATTTACTTTCCTAAACTTCACGCTTAGAGGGATGCGAGAAACAATGATACATAATTCATGACGTGCAGAAATAAGAGATGAGTTCTACTTTACTAGCGGGCAGTTTCACCATGGAAAACGCAAAAGAGCTAAGAGAGTATGTTTTATTTTATTTTATTCAAGAAACTGGAAAGGCCGTTTTACACTTTTGAAAATTATTAATTACAAGTTTTACTGAAGAATTCTTCATCTGAAACTATTGACTCACTCAATCGGAGATTGCAATTAACAAATGTTATAAACTAAAGCTAAAAATACTACACTATAAAGGAAGAACAGCTTCAACAACGTTGCAATCTCCACTTACAAAATATCTTACACCTTTTCTCGCGCGTGTTCATCTACACCTATAGTTTATACTAATTATGAATATATTAATTTCACCCAAAAATAATGAACTGAAACTTAGTTACTTTTGGCATGTATGGAATGAAATCAAAACTGCGCCTGTATCCTAAGATGATACTATATATTTCAATATTCACGATGATATTGAGTATACATCGTTTGTACCCAGCTAACCCGCGACCTAAAGTATATAAGAATCGATCTTCTTCCCTGGGAAGAATTTAGGCAGCCAAGCGTGTAGTTACCCCCGGTTAATATTATAGCAGCAAAGGCCTAGCTCCATTCCACCTACACCCTTATACCCCAAAGAATCCTATCACGTCATCCTGTATAGTATATTTTCGTCATTTCCAATCGAGATTCCTATCTAGGGGATGAGTGTATAGTTAAGGGTCAGTGGCGCGAACCATAATGCTGTTCAGAAACAAAACGGAAACATCGTTTAGATGGCCCAATTCCTTGTTTGTTCTCGTGTACCCAAGCTTCGAACACCATCTCTATCGCCGGCTATAGGATATTCCTACAGAGCGACAAATGGTTGTCCGAGGACCTATCTCTAGGATCAGTAGGATATGTAATAGTTCTTCGAAAGATAGTGGGACCCGGATGACCGAGGTCGATCCCACGCCTCGACGTCTATTTGTAAGTCTGCTGCTGGCAAATAGGGGTTATCATAAGGGTTAGCACCTGTTTCCTTTCATCATACCATATAGGTTTGAAGATTTTTTTCGTTATTTTAACATTTAGGAACTCCGCGACGAAGATATTTCAACCCCGTGCTTGTACCAGACTTAGAAATAGCACACGTCCACTGGTCCAAAACCAGTTTATTAATTGCTTGGACTAGTGTTTAATTCAAAAAGTGGGGGTTACTGGTCCTCGGGACCAGTTTATTAATTGCAAATCTATAGGAGAAACAAGATGGCCTCGGCCACATTACAGTTTTGCGCGGACAAATTGGCCATATGTCTAATCAGCGCCACTAGTGGATGGTCTGAAAACTACTCCCATAGAGTCTAGGTATATTTAAGCGGGTTTGCAGAATTTCCGTCAGATGGCGCGGCGTTCGAGCCACCTTGCGGAAATTCTGCAAACCCGCTTAAATATACCTAGACTCTATGGGAGTAGTTTTCAGACCATCCACTAGTGGCGCTGATTAGACATATGGCCAATTGGTAACACCAAAAACTGGGGAAGAAAGGGGAATAGGCGCCCAGCCGCAAGGGGACAGAACAATAGTTTTCCAGCTCTAAAGAGTGCAAAACTAAAAAGGCTGGGACCACTCCGGAGGCAGTTTATTATTTAGGACACTAGGGGGGTCACTGGTCCCAAGGACTAGTTCAAAAATTATCCTTATTTCTAAGTCTGGCTTGTACCATCTTATCTCCAACTCACTTTAAAACGATGGTTGAACTGAACTGAACTGAATTTCCTCTAAAGTTAAAATTAGTTTCTTGGAAAAATATATACGGAATAAAATCCATTGTGACATTTTGATAGAGTAAAAATATTCGTTTCTATACGAAAAGTACAGAGTTCAATAGTCCCAACTAAAGCCTCTAAACCTTGGCTACTCCGCTATAGGATCCCATCCCACTTCAAAGTCACGACCAGAAATCATTACCGACACTTCGAACAACAATAAGACATTCGAGGAAAAAGTTTATCGCGTGTCGTCCCTTGCCTACAAAAGGAAACTTGTCCATTTTTTTCTTTTGGCTTTTTTCAAAAAGAAAAAAAAACTGTCCAAATCGTTTCGCTTATTACCTATCGAATAAGAGTTGTTATAAAATAATCTTCTTTCCAACAAAAGTCACCAGGAAAAATGACTCCAACGACCTCAAAATGAATCTGGGTCGGGAAAATTAATCAAAAGTAACAAAGAAATTCGGAATTGAAAAATTTCTTATCAAACGAGGAACGTTTTGGTCAATGTTAGTTTGCCCTAAGCACCGTTTATTTTAGGGTTAGGCCGACCTTATATCCTCATCTGAGCAAACTTAGATTGACTTAGAGAAGAAAAATTTAATTTCAAACTGTATTCTTTACGAATTCTTGCCCGAAAAGGTCAACTTGTAGAAGTAGGAAGTTAGAACTTGACAAAGGAATTAGAAAGTAGAAAAAAAATAAAGGATTTAAAGTCCATAATATCGATTTAACTGTTAATAAGATTAATTTCCTATTATGTTAAGAAAGAAATCCACCTTTTTTTAAGGGAAGGTTTACGGGAAATTTATTAAGGGAATAAAAACATTTGCGCAATTCCTTTGGGAGAAAGACGAATTGAGGCGAAAGGCCCAAAGAGATAGCGCTTGTTGCTTCGCGTCCCACAGTCCATTCCAAGATTACAGACACAAACAGACACACGCCCCATGGCTATAAATTGGACTGACCATTTAGAAGGCTTAAGGTTAGGGCGTGCTATTATCCTTAAGGGTAGCGTGTACCTGATGTGATGGGTATAAAAATGGGAGCGGAGTTACGTAACTTCATTTGAAACCCCCTTTAGAGTTAAGAAGTTTTAAAGTATATACTTTTGAAAAAAGCGTATCTTAGTTCTAAATGCTTTTCAAGCCTCCTAAATGATGCAATATAACTTTGTACCAGGTGTGTAAGGTAATTTAATTTAATTTTTTAGGGTTAAAGTTAAGCCTTTGTTATGACTACGCGAAAATGGCCTCGTTCTTTTTAAATTAAGGTTTACCGAATGTACTTAAAACTCTATAGAAAATTCATTGTTTTCAGTAACTAAATTAGTTCAACAGGGCTGTATACAATCCTCTTGATTCAGAGCTATAGTCGATGAGGTCGAGGTGATTCCACTAAATTTTAATTAAAACAACCCAATCAATTTCTCTTAACAAATTCTCCTTCAATTACCGTATACTTTATGAACGAGGGAATATTGTTATTGCATGCTCGCAAAGGATATAGTGTTCTAGCTTAGAGGGTTTCCCTATTCCGGAAAAAGAAATCTCAGTTGTGTCAACAGTATTGTCCTTGTTGGAGAACTGACCATCCTCGACTTAGATGGAGATAGTTAGGCTTTAGGATTGAACGATATATCATTTAGTAAAAAGGATCTCTCTCTCTCTCGTACCGTTGTTGTCGTCGTCCTATTGTCGCTTCTATTTAAGATTGAGATGAAAAAGAGTACGCGCGGCCAAATTTCCCTCCAACAATAGAAGAGGCCAAGGTTTATCTAGAGCCATAGCGATCCTGGAGGAATCTTCCGAGCGAGTAACGGACTTTTCTCGTTCCGGGTAAAGAACACCCGAGAATCCAGGAAGGATGTTGCTGGGAACGCCAGAGTTATAAACTTCTTAACCCCATCTCTGATTGTTTTCTCTTCTCGAAGTCGTAAAGGAGCTATAGTCGTCCGTTGCCCGAAAGAATTCCTTGAAATTTTTAAAACAATGCCTTGATTTTAATTTCGAGTGACCTTGATGTACTATATCAGAATGTTCCTCCAATCCGCACTCTTATTTTACATCCGACACACTTTTGTTCAAGGGTTAAGCCTAAATTTCAATTAGGCTTAGGTAGGTTGGGTAACCGATGCTGAACGTTTTTCGTAAAATGGAAATAAGTGCGCGCACCTTGTCGTAAAAAATAGTGTTTTCATCCATTTCCAAGCATCATCTGAAAGTTATGATAATTTTTTTGGAAAAATGTATTTTTCTCTCTCTCTGTCTCTAAAAAAATAAACGGATTATGTCTAGCATTTGCCTTACGTAGAAATATATTCAAAACATCGTAATCGTCCCAGCGGGCTTCAAAACACATTTTCATATCGAAGGATTCTTTCAACTGGGATTTGTGTTTTCAAGAGATATTCGAGTCCTTCAAGAATATTGCAATATACGAATTATCCTAGGCGCAATTGATAACTGTTACTAAAATACCCTGTTCCGTAGGCCTGCAGTTCAGTGTAACATTTTCTATCGCCTGCCGTGTTGCCATTTTAGCCTCAGACAAAATAGCGGTTCCAAACTGCAGTATTCATTGAAAAATTCTATAGATTCATGTCAATAGCCATCGTAATGTAGCCATAAATGTAGCAAAGTTTTATATGGTATAAAATTCTGCGAAATTTTTTTTTCGTTACTCTAGTCAGGAACTCAAGTAAGAATTGAGAACATTCAAAGATTGGCAAGAAACCTAAGATGGAATGAAGACTATTCATAAAACGTTCTCAGGGTTTAATATTGTGTTCTTGATCTAGTATTTCTAACCAAGGCCCCGCTAGCTCGACCAGGTTTTTTTCCTAACTCATTCTATCCAAGTAAATTTTTCTTTCTCCTCTGTTCTCCATCTACCAAACTACGGTTACAATAGGGACGTCGGGTGGGGTGAAATCTGGGACGTCACGCTACGTTGCATCTTATTACTCGACTCCAAACTTGTACAGAACAAAAAAAAACCTCCAAGGCTTAGCTCGCCTCGAAGTCCGAAATAAATTCTACCCCGTTTCGAAATTGGACCGTTATTACGCGAGGTACCCGAGTAACTTTGGTGGGGTTGTTCTTTGGGACCCAATCTAGTAAGATTATACAGTTTGGGTATAGACAACCAAAACCAAGAATCCAAGATTGTTCGCTCTTTTTTTGATAGCCGAAATGTTTACAGTCGTCTGAATTTCAGTATCCGGAATGTAACTTAAATTCATCTTTTTTTCCTTTCTCTTCCGCTGTGAATCGGTTTTCTAAGAAATTTTAGACGGTTTATTTTCGCCTATAGAGAAAGCTAGGTTTCAGCTCCATTAAACCATTAGATTGACGTGGTTTTTCTTTCTATCTATTTTATTAAAAGTTTTAAGCTTGAAGATTATGTACGGTAGCTTGTGAACTTCGTGACCTACTTTACTATGTGATTTTTTAAAAAAGGTGATATGAATTTGGGTTGAAAACTTCACTAGGCTTTTTCCATTAATGATAAACATGTTTTTAAAGACTTAGCTTGGATGTTTGGTGGTTAAAACGAGTTGCCAGTCATGATTGTTGATATTCAAATACCATCTTGAAGTTACGTTTGTATGCCAAGGCTTAGCCCTTGTAATAAGTTGCAACTCAGTGTCATGTCATGTTTGTTGACAAAGGCTTACCACAAGTTTAGTTTGGATACCCTTGTCTTTATAAAGATTCTACGTTATCTGAACCATCATAATGATTTATCTTTTATTAAAATAATAAGACTACTTTAAAATTCACCCAATACCCTATTAAAAATAGTCCAAATTAGGCTTAGGTAAATAATTTTTTCCCCCATTGTTGAATATCCATAAAATTTAATTTTAGTTCATACGTTTTGTAGATCTCTTTTGAAACTTATTTACTTATTAGATTACCGCATTGTCTAGGTTTTCTAGATACGTAAGAAAAAAGACTTGGTCGTTTTTTCTTTTGTTGAAAAATTCGGGTAAAGAAAAAATTAGTTAAAAAAGGCGATAATTCTTAAATGCCACCAGAAATGCACAAAGCGATTCTCTCCAAGAGAAATAGGCTTATAGATTTAAGAAAGAAAGTATAGAATAAAAATTACGCACTTAATACGGTATACAGAAATAAAAGAGAATATTAAAATTAGAATTTTCCCATGGCTACCATTTGGAGTGTGTTTACATTTGACTTGTTACCATCTAACCAACTCCCTATCTTCGCAGAGACCAAATATATTCCGTAAGAACTTTTAGATACCTCTACATCTTTCCATGATTAAATTTAAAAAATTCGTTCAGACTTTGCCTTTTTGTATTTTGAAATTTCGCGCCCTTTAAAGTCACAATCGTATGTAAATTCTTGTAGAGCGTAATTTGAGCTTCAATTTGATCCCAAAAACTACTAAATTGGTTCAGAATTAAGGAAATTACGAATTTATAAACAATATCGTACACTGGTGTAATGCGGGTATGGAGTTTTACAGAGGCTCGTAGGAAATACATTATCAGTTTTAACCCTGTAGGTTCGGCACGTTGAATTTCACTAGCGCTGTAACAAATATTAATTAGTTAAGCCTTAATTTGTAAAACATCGTCATCCTGGCGTAATATTATTTGTCTTTGGGTTTTGCCCCGTAGACAGCGAGAGAGGGGGGAGGCGTCGTCCAAACTCTAGCTATAGCCCCGTACATAGCATCCATTCGAAGTTCCTTTTATTTGAAACGGAAATCTTTTGTGCGGCGCGGAAAAAGAGTTTTTCGAAAGGCGAAAGTCATTTTTCTCAGGTTTTCCGACAGTTTTTTTTTTCATCTTCTTTTTCTTTTATTTTGCTCCGCCCTTGTAGCTTTTCGCATATTGAGCGACTCACGATGCTACGACTCCCAGAACTCCTAGAGTTAGTTTCCTTTTTAAAAAGGATTTTTCTAAGCTATTTTCCCTCATTTCATACACTACCACCCCTGCAACATTAAAGGGACTCTGAAATCTGTAAAATATTAACCGTGATTTAGGCCTTCACCTAATACCATTTTATAAAGCCAATAGTGGATTAGAAAAACTGGGAAATCGCGCGTGAGAAAATATTCCACGTGATGAATGACAGAGTTGGGCGCGCGCCAAAATGTTGCACGTGAAGCACGACCGAGTTGGGCGCGCGACAAAATATTGCACGTGAAGCACGATAAAGTTTAGCTCACGAGGGCCCTAAATCTCTCATATCAAAGTCGTAGAATTTAAAGCATTTGCTGTCTGAATATAGTCTGATGGTTTAATTTCATGATCTCTTTTCGTAATAAAAGTGCACCCAAGCCGTTGGAAGGAACGTTCTGTATCTATAGTTGTCTTCATTCTCGAGTGGTTTCTGAAATTAGGAACTAGCCTAGCAGTTTCAATTTTAGATAAAGGGAAGCTTTTCTTAAAGAATGGGATAAAAAAAGAGAAATAATAGGAAGGCGTTTGAGTGAGTTCTTTGAGAGAGAAAAAGGGCTGGGCGCCGCTAGCTGGTAAACCCGAATGATGGGTTTTAGTTGGACCAGGGGGTATCCGTAGGAATTCATCAAGCTAACCTTTAAAAGCAAGAACAGTTTCAATCCTCATCCTCAGATGTGTGTTTCTTTGTCCACGATCTTTCTCTCCCCTTCTTGGGTCCCATCCTTAAATCCATCCTATTTTTACGCGCCATAAACTTCGAGACTCCGCGAAACTGAATTTACTTTTTCTCAATTTACCTCTCTGTCTGAATGATTCAAGGTTGCTTCACAGGACAGAGTTGTTTTACTATGCAGTATTTCTATAGGGTGTACAAAAAAGGTCACTCAAAATTGATTGTCCATAGAACCATCCCATTCAACTTCGGTTCAACCATACTTTTCACCCTGTAAACATTCTTTGCTTTGTGAACCCGCCTTGATTTATTCCTGAAAGCGGGAAGGGAGGGCGTGATTCAACTTATTAAAAGAGTCTGTAACAGTTACTTTTCCCAGCAGCAACCAACTAACTCTCTCTAATTTTCTCGATGCCTTTCTTATCTGTTAGTTTCCCTATGTTTTTGGCAATTATAAACGTCAACTGAAGAATGAAGTATCGCCCTTCTTTAGGCTTAGCTTCTTCGCGTGAGTAAATAAGCCATCGTTTAAACCAGGCGCGCGCGCAAGCACCAATTTAGAGGCAAAGGCTTAATGAGTAAGCGATTCTCGCGTATTGTTGAAATATGGGCCCTGGGCTTAAGGAAATAAGGTTTGATATCGGTTTGACAGCTACGGGTTATCTTAATTTTCACTCTTTCAAGCTTAGAATAGCTTTAAAATTGCTTCTGATTTTTAAAAACGCATCGGAAACTCATTAAGACATTTTTAAATGCAGTGATAAGAGCGATTTCTTTCGTTAACTTTACATTAATATAATTAAATATCAATATTTCTTTTAAGTTGATTTTAAACTCTGTTTGTCTATGGTGAAAAACCAAGGCTTAGCATCGTAACAAATTTCAAAATTAAATTCTTTATTGTGAAAAAACCAAGGCTTAAGTTCTTAGCAAAGGCCTAATTCCTAAGCCTAAATATTGCAATAAGGTAAATTAACGATTACTTACACTGACTTTAGTTTAATATATTTTTGAAACTACCTCTGGGGAGTCTCCTTAATTACTCTAAAGTTAACCTTTTAACCTGGTAGGTAGGTGGGCGGGTCAAAGGGTTATTTTTATTTTTAAAATACAATACAAAAGCAATGGAGCGATTCACGCCAAAATCGCGATAAAGAGAGAGAGAGAGAGAGAGAGAGAGAGAGAGAGAGAGAGAGAGAGAGAGAGAGAGAGAGAGAGAGAGAGAGAGAGAGAGAGAGAGAGAAGAGAAGAGAGCTAGAGTCAAGCTGTTTTCGGGATATCCTTTAAATGCAAATTATCAAGTTAATTTATTATCCTTGCCTAGACTGCCGAAATTAAATTTTGCGCCCTCTATCGATTTTGCACCTCCTCCTCACTGTTTTATAAATGAATAATTTAAAACCTTTTATGAATATTATAATAACAGAATTGAGGAAGATATGAATTTCATAAATAATATCGTACACTGGTGTAATGCGGGTATAGAGTTCTACAGGGGCTCGTAGGAAATACATTATCAGTTTTGCCCCTGGAGGTTCGGCACTCGGATTTGGTGGGTTTTAACAATTTGAAAGATAAATTTTAGAATATTCTTGGGAATAATTATTGCGGTGCTTTAAAAACCAACCAGGATGGTACGTGCGGTGATTTTTCAACTAATACCTTTTTAGTTTTCTTAGCACGAAGGTGTAATATTTTTCGGGACCTTTTCTAGAAGACCCAAAAGCCGATTACCAATAATAATGAGCTGAGAAAACTATAGTTATTTATTTCTAAGATTTATCGGTCCGTAGCCCTGACTTTCCTACTAATCTGTTACGTTAATGACCCAAGCTTAGAGCCTAATTCTTGTCGTCCCCAGTCGTTAATATTAACTCGTTGACACCCTATAATTAAATATTATGAACTTTGTATAAATTTTACAAGTTTAAAATAAGTGAAAATATTTTATTGATAAATATGGTTTTGAACCAGAAATATTTTTGTTAACCCAACACCGGCGTAGGGATTTATATTTAGGAAATCTTCCTTCAGTAAAACTACTTTCGAAATACTTCTTTCTTGAAATATTCCTTTACAAAGTCCCCCCCCCCTCTCTCTCTCTCTGTCTCTGTTCACTTTGGAACTTTGGATCGAGACCGTTCCTAATTAAACTATAGAATTTGTGTATAGTACTTGAGACATGACGGCAAAATCCAATTAAAACGTAAAGCGTTGATTAATAATCCCCGCGGTGTTCGAATTGTAATTAAGGTTTAAAGGTTGTTAGTTAAAGAAGTTTTGCGAAGTTTAGAGGCTACCAAAATGGAAATCGCGCATTTTATAATCATTGTAACAACAAAAGTATATGTGAAAGTGTTCTTGAATAGCTTGAATGAAGTTACTAGGTTTCTGTATAGAAATTGAGCCATATTTAGTGTCGATTTAAATGCCCGAAGAGACCTACATTACGCAAATATATTTTTAACAACCAATATAATAATTACTCACCCAAAAACTTGACCAATAAAATCGCCGCCCATCTTAATAACGAGCTTCGAAATGTCCACATTAAAAACAACAAATGAATTCGTTAGTTTGTTTGCTTCAAACAAGAAATATTTTCAAAAGTCAAACTATAAGTTCCACCGTAATTTCATAGTTGTTTTTTTACACAAAATATGAACAAAATAAAAAAAAAACAATATTCTTTTCAATCTTTCTTTGTCCACAAACTTAGAAGAAAGTTTTTTTGAGTTTTTTTCTCGCAGAAACTTTAGTGCTTCAAACGGATAACGTTTCTACCTAAAAACCCTTGAGTCGAAAACCTTTTTCCCAGGAAAAAAACTAAGTTAGAATTGAAGATAAAAAGAATCTTTCTCTAAGGAGCTTTAAGGTAGTTTTCATTTGGATGGGATGGGGACCACAGAGTTTTTGGCGCGACTCCTCATTCGCTACCTTTCCGCTAGAGACTCGGATGATATTGTAAGAGTTTAGGAGATGTACGTCCTTACCGAACCACGACTCGTTCGGGAATCTGACTGTCGGCTGCAAACTATCTTTCCTCTTCTGGTCATGCGCGGTAATACGAATATAACCGTGCACAAACTATGCTTTTGCGAAGCCCATTCTTTTTATATTGAAAATTATACTTTCACATCGATGTGTTATACTATTTGCTTTTAACGCATTATTTTTCTCAAACCATTTTGACTCTACCTCTCTTGGACTCGCAGGGACTCATTATAAATATTGTTTATTGAAGCGACTAATTGATTTAAAAATCTCGTGCTTATTTCTGGTCCATGGACTTTGTAGTTCTAAAGGAACTGCACGCGCTGTTAAATTTAAAAATGCTAGAACCGTAACGATACCCTCTCTTCGTGCAAACTGTTGTTTTGTATCAAGATTGGGTACGGTTTTCCTGTCCCATATTGGGTAAGGAATAAGATCCATGATTCCTGTTTTGCGGAACTAATATTCTAAATTTCATTTTCGAAATATACGAGCAGTCTTAATTCCCCGTACACTTTTCCCGTTAGTAATTTTAAATAATTAATACGCATATATACCTTTTACGGACTAGAGCTCCCTTGAGTATTTATTGCTTGGTTGGTATTGTGTGTTCAAGGTTTAATTTACATGTGGGACTATATAGAGCCTCGAGGAACGTTGTCTTAACTTATGCATTTTAACGCTAATTTGTATTTAACAATTATACATAGTAGTTTTTTAGTGGCAAAGAAGTTTGAAGTTATAACCTCGTTTCTCGCGCCAAAAATTTATTTTAGGTTGTTAGGCCTAATTTGAAAAGTTTTCAATTTTAGGCTTAGCTTCGGTATTAACATCTAACCATTCTTGATACTCAAATATCGGTTTACCCTCGAGAGTAAACAATTTATTTCACGATATTTTTAGCTCATAATCTTCTAAACGATCAAAATATCGATATATCGGGCATTTTTATAAAAATATGAGAAGATCCTTATGGGAGATAGCGAGTTTAGTTCAAGTATCTGAAAACTGAAACGTTATTTTTATCAAGAGTTTAAAGCTGTCAGCAAACAAGAGCCGGAAGTGTTAGGGATATAAGTTATTTGACTTAATACGCGCAAAGGCTTAAGTGGATACATTTTTAAACGCCATAAAAGTCTTTCTCTATTTCAGTTTCGCTTTATTGGACTTTATAGGGTGAACGGACTCTATTTACTTCACAATCAACAACCATACTTATCTGTTAGGCTTATATGAGAGTATATTCTTCGAGTTAGGGTTTGGCGGGAAATGTCAGATCCAAAATAAGTGGGGATCCTATCCTACTATCTACACGTTTTTACTAGCACCTCTTCAATATAGTATACGCTAAAGTTGATAAGTTGAAGTGAAGGAATTGTAAAATTTATCTTGCTTATCTTATTTCTCAAAGAAATAATTTAAAATTTAGGCTTACCATTCAAAGTTTCCCGCGCGTGAAATTTTCAGAAGTTCAAAGGTTAAGGTGCTAAGCCTAATGCTAATTTTTTTACCTCGAGAATGAAAGCGTCACGTGTTATTGCAGTCCCTAATTAGTTAATTTTCTTTGACTGTTTATATAAATATCAAAAATGTGAATTAGGTTTAGGAACCTTAACCTTTGAACTTTACATTCCTTTAAATTTACGTCGAATCGTTGCGCTTCTAGTATCTCTTTTTATTCTTGCTTATTTGAGGAGACGGCTTAAGACGCCAATCGACGAGTAAGAAATCCGATCTTCATCCTCTGTTGATTCTCGATCGAAAATACTAAAGGTGTTAAAATCCCTTAGCGTTCTTCCCCAGTCCCGCATTCTTGAAGAAAGTCCAATTCGAATTGTACCTCAATCGCTCTCCCTGAGAAAGCGAGCAATAAAAACTTCGGTGGCTTCGCCAAATCTATTATGAAAGAAGGAGAGATTCGTACCGCATATTAATAGAACATCTTCTCTTTTTTCAAACAGCGAGGTGTAGTTTTATTTCTTTTTCTGAGCATGCGTACAGCTTTTCTACTAATTTAAAGAAAAAAACTTTCAGGGGCAAAACTGGCAATACTTTTCCTACGAGCCCCTGTAGAACTCCATACCCGCATTACACCTGTGTACGATATTGTTTATAAAATCGTATCTGCCTTAATTATGGTCCAATTTAGTCGTTTTTGGGATCAAATTGAAGCTTAAATTACGCTCTACACTGTAAAAAAAAATTGGATTTTGATGTGGTGTATTTGTACCCTTAAAGGTATTTTCTTAAAAAAACACCTTAAGGTGTTTATTCTAACCCTATAGGGTGTCAAAACAAGCCTCAGGGTTCTCTGTTGGTGTGTTTTTGTACCATTTGTAAATATTTTATGTTGTGGAGGGTGTTTATTTATACCTCAAAAGGAATTTTTTACTTGAAAGTCACGTGCGCACGCGCCATCGTGAAATAAATTCGCGCGCGTCGCGTGCCATATTTTTTTAACCCTAAAAATTTCAAACTAGGCTTAGCGACACTCATTTAAGCGACTACGTCCATTTGAAAATTAGTTACGCTCACAAGTCCAACCAAGGTAATAATTATGTGTAATACATTAATATAAACTGTGTGAATTTTAAAAATGTTTCCAATTTCAGACTTGTTTGAATCAGGAGCCATAAAAACTAAAGTTCTGACTAACGGATCTCATCCTTTAAAGTAAGGCAAGCCTTTGGCCAGTTAATTTTAATTTATTCTCTATTTTCAGCCATCAGAAGGCAACTTTTCCGTTTACACTTAGCATTACAAAAAATCATTACTGATGGATTAGTTCATGAATCACAACTTAAGTGATGTGAAATTTTGAAACAGCTAAAACCCAGGTTGGTATGAATTTAGGTATTTTCCACGTAAGATGTGAATGAAAAGAATTGTGGTATTTGGTCAAAAATGATAAAGTTTTAGGTAAGTTGTAAGTACATCCATAAGACTTTTGGAGTCCCGTTTTCCCTGACAAATCCAGGTTTTCCCCATATATTTCTCTGGCACCACCAAATAACTCCACAGGTTTTTTTTGAGTAATAGTTTCAGGATGTATTTTAGAGTGGAGTAATCTTCTAGCCTCACGAAGTTGCTTGAATTTTACTGAAAATTTCCCTCAGTTTTTAGTCAAAAATTTATTTCCCTGACATGTCCAGGTTTGTATGAACCTGATATGTAAAATTTCATGGAATGCTTACGAAAAATACAGTAAATAGCAGTCATAACATCATGCCTTTAAAATGGAATCTTGTTGTGTAATGTTCTAGAGTGTAGTAACAGGAAAGGATTAAATTTAAATGTGAGTTTGAAAATGTCTAAAAACGGCGGTTTGATATTTTAAGATAATTTTAAATCAGTTCTATAATATTTTCATTGCAGGGTTATATTAATCGTGATGACTTCGACTGAATAATCTTTATTAAGTCAAAAAAGGTCGACCAACTATTCAAGCGGTTTATAATATCTGTTTCTGTGGTGGAAATTTTAGTACAAATGTAACAAAGTCATCTTTCTTTAATCAAATATTTTTTTTGTAAAAATATTGTTAAAAATCTTTGTTTTTGATTTGACTAGAGAAGATTAATTATGGTATAAATTAATTAAATTTTTATATAGGGGTGAGATATCATTAGTTTTTTAATATCTGGTTTCTTAAGAAATAGTTTCTGGTAAGTGTTTAGTTTTTCATAGTACTAAATATTTAGATTATCAGGTTTAAGCTTAATGTTCTAATAATTATATTGTAGTGTGAAATTAATTTATAGGCTTTAAAGTAGCTATTTGTTCAATAAAAATTTAATTTTTATTAATGAAGTATAAATAATTTAAAAATAAATCAAAGTGTTAAAGCATTTTAGTCCGAATCTTAATTGACCCCGATAAAGTTAACTATACACTGAAGTTCTTTTAAAGAATTATCACAATAGATACCTCATGGCTATAAAACTATTTCGTCGAAAATAATCACATTTCCTTGCTCAAACTTTTAAACCCCTTTAATTGTAATAAAATGCACCTTAAAATGGAGAAAAATAATATTTTCGGACCCCCGAGTCAAATTTTTAAGGTACGGGAAAATACCTTTAATGGTCTGAAAACGCACCTATAAATGGAGAAAGGGCGCTTTTTGCACCCCTAATTCGAATTTTTGATATCCAAGAAAATACCTTTAATGGTCTGAAAACGCACCCCTAAATGGAGAAAGGGTGCTTTTTCGCACCCCTGAGCCAAATTTTTGATATCCAAGAAAATACCTTTAATGGTCTGAAAACGCACCCGTAAATGGAGAAAGGGCGCTTTTTCGCACCCCTAATTCAAATTGTTGTTGTCCGGAAAAGCACCATATATGGAGTCTATTTATACCCCAATCACTCAAGAAGGGTACATATTTATTCCCTTCTGTTGCTTCAAAGACAAATACTATGTTACTAATATGTACCTATTAAGGAGCGAAAAATTACCCAATGGTATAAAAAAACGCCCCTTATCTAGGGGTTCACATTAATACCCTATATGAAGGGTGCGAATTCATACCTTATATGGTACGTCTGGGGTGGGGGTCGAAAATACCTTTATAGGAGCGTTTCCGCCACATTTTTTTTTACAGTGATACACGTATTGACAAATAAATTTGTCTTTAGTACTTGTTAAATGAAACGAAAAATCAAAATTAAAAAAAAATAACAAATGCTCATCGAATTTTTTGAATTTATACCTAAAAAGAATTTTTGTGTTTTTAATGGTTCAGGAAGGGTGTAGCGGATTCGAATCAATCTTGGAGGATATTCTATAGTTATTAATCACGGTTGAAAGGGGATAGGCTCAAATACTCTTACATAGATATATGAATTTTGATATATTTCCATTTAGGCTTAGGAAACTTAGCTTAATTGCGCTTCTCATACTTAATATATGATTGATTTGTTCGGATATCTATGTCCTAATCGCTTAAAATCTCGCTTGACGAGATTCACGGGAGCGTCCCCTTGCACCACACCCTTTGTGATTTCCCCCCCGTCTTAGAATCCAAACTTTGATCCATTGAGGTCGTTAATGACGTCTAACCACGAGTTTCCGCGTTCATTTCGAATCTTCCTCAATAGTAGGCTTAGTTTTAGTTCAAGAATCAAGATCATATTGAGACCAAGGCTTAGATCTAAAAACATCCTGGGTCATTTTTCTTTTCTTTTCTTTGAGTATGGTGACACTTGGGTTATTTTTACGTTAGGCCTAACTCTGCCAAAGACAGGATTCTGCCGTTACTCCCCCCCGCCCGTATTATTATAAGGTAGCCTAGGACAGCGCATGATAATCCAGCCTATAGAAAAGGCGGGAAATTTTTGCGGGCTGAGGTAATTTGCTAAGCCTAACGCGTAGAACATCTGGAGAGATTTGTGAAAGAATATTAGGGACAGAAATCGTGTAAGGTATGTTTTCACTAGAGGACTCCCGCCCAATAAAAAGCAAGGAATTTCTATCATTTGTTAATTATCGGAGCTGAATAGGGATTGGTTATCTTTTTATGTTCGCGAAGAACATTTGTCTTTACATACGAATTGAAAAAAACAAAAGAACCGGTAAGCCTTGGCGATGTTAAATCATTTTTCAGGCTAAATTTGTTCGTGTTTTTGATACATGAAATTAGTTTCGTCGTAATGGAATTCATCCCACACTCTTATTTTATGTCCCCCCGGGGGTTCAATAGAAATATTCTTAAGCCTAATATAGTATAATCAGGAAACTCCCACGTGATTTCCGATAATAGAAATGCTAAGCCTAATGCCAAGTTTAAGATATTCTAATTTGTTTCCAGCGGTGTGATTTTTAAAATTAATGTGTGGGAAGAAAACTTAAATATATTAATTAAATATAAGGATAAGTTAATGGAATTAATTTAACCAAATTATATTATTCTATTATTCCAATTTTAAAGACAGGTTTTATCGACATAGCCTAATAATAACGGAACATAAAAAAGTATTTAGATCCTCTAAAAATATCCCTTTCATCCCCAAGATTCAGGTGCTCATCGATTTTCTGTCTATTCAATTATTATCTCTTTTTTTGATATTTCCTTCAGACTCCTATTAGCTCTGTAACCTCGATTTCGATTCGGAATATAATAGCTCTCAAATTCAATTCAATTTTAAAGACATCCTAGACATAATAGATTTTATGTTTTTCCTTTGTCCCTGTAAGAAAGCTTCTCCTAAAACAATGAAGCTTGGCAGGGTAAACATTTCTACAGGCGTTCTATGGGAAAATAATGTTAAGCTTTGTTCCTGAATGTAGGCTTCATCTTCTGTCTTCCGAAAAATTAAAAATATATCAAAATGCCTAAATATAAAGATAATATTTTTATAATTTTAATTTTAAAATAAAACCAGAAGTAAAGTATTTAAAAATAGTCAAATGATTTTGCGCTAAAGAATGTATGCTATTTTTTTTTATTTTTATAAAAGGTCACGCAGCTTGCGATGACCCTCATTCAGTATTTTCTTCTTGACAAGAGAGAATGTGAAAATTTTTAATTGCTAACGTCACTCTAATTTAAAATGACACAAAGGTTTAAAAAAAACTGAATTTTTTGCGTGTGTGTTGTTTTTCTGGGTCAAGCCATATTTTAAAGTTGTTTATTTTTAGATATGTCTAATTTATTTAAGGTGAATTGATGGTTAGTTAATTAAATTAAGTAAAAGTTTAGGCGGATTTGTAAGGTATCTCACGTGTCTGTTGATAGAAACTTGAAAAGTTCTTCCTAAATCGATTGAGTTTATTTTTAACCCATAACTTAGAAACGATGGAACGACATCTCTCGTGGTTCGGAGACTATATAGTACAATCGTATTTAATTGAAATTGATTAAATATAACTAGTAATAACAAATATATAAATATATTTGCAATTTAATTGGCACGTATTAATTATTTTAAATTATAGTGAACAATTATACGTACCATAAATTATATTCAAAAATATAATTAGCATTTTTATCAGATCTATATAAATGTTTAATTAATCTTAAGTTTGATTTAATGTTAAAATTAAATAGCTTAAAATTGATTAATTTTATATAACTATGGAGTAGATGACGTTGAGCGAATGTTTTAGTTGTGGTTTGGATATTGATCGATAGATTCTGTTTAAACGATTTTCTCTTAAATGTTGGGGGCCAAGTTCATCCCTAAAATAGCGGGGTCGACCTTTAGGCCAATAGATTGGGAGCTATTTAAAGATATCAGCCTCAGGTATTTTTTTTATTATTTTTCTTACATAGGTGACTTGTATTTGAACGATTTCATAGCTTAACTGAACCAATATCTTAAATATTTAATATCATTTAAGCGGTCTATATTATATAATATTACGTATTTAAAATAGAGACGGAAGTTTTTAGCTATACTTAATTTAATTAGAATAATTTTAATGTTAAATTTATAATAATTAAATAACACGATGGGTGAAGGGTCCCTCGGTATTTAAAAAAAAGTAAATAAATAAAAAATAAGAACTGTTCACGCTACTTGAAAGTGCTGAGCCATCATCCGTGTTTCTCGTAACCATGTGTTTTTAAAACAACTCCTGCCTTTTTAACGACACCAATAGCCGCGTATCACCAGATGCAAGAGAGTCACTCTGTAAATATAAAACTTACCAAAAATATTCTTGTTAACGTAAGCTATACATCTTTATCCAAAAACAAATTTTAACTAAGAATAAATAGAACACGACAAAATGAATTTTCTTAAACATTCTAAAACACTTTATTTATCAGTTCACACTTCGCGACAAATATTTTTTTTTACTTTATTTTTCGTCTTCAAACCCTTAATTCTTGTATTTTGAATTGTTTTTCTTTTTGGGTAGGGGGTCTTCGTATCATCGAAGTGGCAGCCATTTGTTTGCTCCTATAACAAGGAGGGTATATTTTATCAAAGGGAGCGTAAAACATATTTAAATATTTCATTCTCCCTTTAAATTATTTAACTGCACCATCTCTCTAAGTTAAAATTTATTTAATAAATTAAATAGCACATTTAATTAAAATTCCCCTTTAACGTAATCTATCGATTTTTATTTTATAAGGCTATTCTCATTAATATTTTCTAAACACACTTTTAACGTTTTGGGCTTTTCAATTGAAATTTTCGTTCAAAATTAAATTTTTTTTAACTGAAGCCCTTTATTAAAATTTGTTATATTTATGTCGCGTTTATTTTTTGTCGTTGTTTATTTCTCAGCTTGTTTTTTCGTATCAGCGCTAATTTTTTTTCTTTTTTTTTTTGTAAAATGAAAGACGTTATTTACACAATTAATTTATTTACAAAATAAGTTTAGCAATAATTAACCCGAAATTAATTTTCGACCAAGGCTTACCTCAGATTTCTGCCTTTACGTAATTAGCGTTTATCTAGAGTCCCCTAATTTTTAAAACACATTTAACATTCTTCGTATTTATTGGTATTGTTCTATATATAGTTCTCATTTTCTTAACAATTTTGAAACATCTATAGTTATAGTTTACAATTATAATCTGCATTGTTAGTTAGGCCTAACGACTTTTATAATAGCGTGCGTGGGACAACGACGGGGGATAAAACTTAACCATTTTAAACAAAGGAGTCTTACAATTATCCGACCCCTTCTATACAACAACTCGTTGATATATATTTCTCTAATATAACTTTCCAAATTTGTTATTTTTTTGGATTTTTATTTGTATCAATTTTAAAAATCACAGTAGAAGCCCTCTTCATTTATTATTATTATTTTCTTTTAATCTAAAGCCAATAGATCCAGTCAAGAAATCGATTTGGAAATTATAGCTTTTCTCGACTTGAATTCAATATGGTCACGTCATGAAATCAATTTGGAAATTATAGCTTTTCTCGACTTGAATTCAATATGGTCACGTCATGAAATCGATTTGGAAATTATAGCTTTTCTCGACTTGAATTCAATATGGTCACGTCATGAAATCGATTTAGATAAAATCGTTTTCTTGACTTGATAAAATTATGAAATCGATTTAGACAAATCGTCTTTTTTGATTTCACCAATGGTTATTTCAAGAAATCGATTTAGACAAATCGTCGAGTCGAGAAATCGATTTGCAATCGTCTTCTTGACGATCTGTATTGATTTAGATTCAATATTCATCTATTTCACAGTTTTACTTACCAACATATAATTTACTCCACAACATTTTTTAGTATTTTTACATACACTTAATGTAACATTATTCTTTATTCCCCCCCCCCATAACATTAAAATCTTCATGAACGACCCCTCAAGGTTGGATTAGGGTTAAAATTTTTAGTAACAGATAACGAAATAAAAAATTCCTTTTAAAATTAGTTTTAAAAAACACATGTTTGTTTTAGCCAGTGAGCAAATTTGACCGAAAGAAATTTGTAATATCCATTCGACTCAATCAAATAGTTGACTTTTTGTAGGTGGGTCAAAGGTCAAGGTTGTTTATAGTAACGTATTGAACGTATAGTTTTTCGATCACAGGTTGAATTTTTTTTAGTTAATTTATTCATTTTAAAACGTTGGTAAAAAACGAGTTTCATTTATTTATTTGAGTATGAAAAATTAGTCTTTTTTTTCTTAGTTTGGAAAGCATTAGAATTAATTACCGAAAATTAAGTCCATTTTAATTCAATTAATCCGTTTATACGACGCGGTTAATTTGCGAATGTTTTATAGTAAACATTGAAAAGCACCGTATACTATCCTAATTGTAAGTTATTTTTGATGCTAAATTTATGGGATGTATTTAATAATTAGTTAAGTCTCCGAAATAATTATTATTTAAAATTTAATGTCGTTAAAAGCTAGGTCTAATTATAACCTAATTAATAAACAAAGGATTTTTCAGGACCAATGAGAAAACGCGCCTAAACCTAAGCCTAATTCACAAAAAAAAGAGGATTTGCGAGAACCGATATAGAATTGCAATTAAACCGCGCGAAAAAACGTCATTAATTACAGCGCGATTAATCTCAAAGAATGACGCATTTATTTTCGGGTGGTGGGCCGGGTAATCCTTCGAAGCGGACAGTTCCCGGTGATGATTTCTGCCCGTAATCAACGTAGTCCAAACTCTTCATTAGTTCCTTGAAAAGCAACATAATATGCCAGTTGTACTTGGCTGAACATTCGACGTAACCGCACTTCCAATGCTTTTTGACCAATCCGGCCACTTCGCGCCGGTCACGGTTTTCGCTCAAGTCGTGTTTGTTTCCCACGACAAAAACGGGAATGTTTTGCATGTTGCGGCTCTCGTAGATTTGATCGCGAAGGTTCTTGACGTATTGAAACGTTTCCGGGGCATTGACGTCGAAGACCAGAACGTAAGCGCTGGCACTTCGAAGTCCGTAGAATCGAAACTCGGACCATTCGTACAGGGAATCCGATGGAAAGTAAGATATGACCGGGACATCCGTTATTTTAATCTCGTATAGTCTGTCGTTAACCACGACTGTCGGGTAGAATGTACCCTTGGTTTCGGTTGGCCGATACTCGTCCGTGAACTCGTTCCAAACAAACTGGTGAATGATGGAGGTTTTACCGACACCCGGTGCACCCAAAACCACCAATTTCACCAGATTCATTCCACCAGAGTTGAATGTTGGTTTAAACGACCACCTTCAACAACTTCACCCCGTACTGTTTGACTAAAGCAATATAATGAAACGCTATTTTATAAACTATAACAAATACAACAACCTTTAAAAAGTACAACGAATAAATCCCCACCATTTCTAAGCCTTATGTATAAATATAATATAGTTCTCCTAAAAATATATATATGTATACGTACTGTGTATTTAGACTGTATACTCCGTTCTCCAAATATTTGCATAATGTCTGCTACCATTTTTGATCCCGGTCATTGAAGGTCAAGAAAGCTGGGGAGACAGCCTGGACTGATATTGCTATTTTACGTTATTATAGGAAATATATATATTGCTGAAGGAAAAGGGAGGGAAAAGGATTTCAACTCTATACGATCCGGCTGCTATTTTAAAATTCTACGTCTTCTCTTTATTGAAATTGGAAGAAAACGATTTTGGCAGTTCATTGGCGCGACGATGATTGGCTACTTGTTCCACCGTGGACGCCTCTCTCCGTGACATCTTTCGCTCCAATTATGTCCTGTCCCGTTGTCGCCCTTCTTTTCGATCCTATAGATCTGTAATAAACAGAATACGAAGCCTCGTTAAAATTTAGTCAATTAGCGCGACTAAAATTACGCGTCAGTGAGGCGGAAACCTTTCAGACCCTAATTTTAAAGGAATGGTACAACTTTTAAGTTACCGAATTGATTTGTTAAGCCTTAAGGTGGAATTCATAAACGTCGGACGCAACGCAATTTAGTACAGGCAAAGGCAGGGCGTCGTGCGCAAACTTCCGCCTTTTGCCTGTACTAAATTGCGTGGCGCCCGACGTTTATGAATTCCACCTCAAATCTACATTTCGTTTAGATAATTCAACATGTTTATTTGAACTAGATGTTGAAGAAGCGTGGCCAAGTCACTTCGTGACTTTACTATAGTGATCAATTTGTAGGCCTCTGATTGGCTACACAACGTGTTAGAGAGTTACGATGTAGGCTATATAGTTAGTCTTAACATTTTGATAATTAACCGCATTAGCGTGAAACTTTTAACCTATTATAATATTAAATTACGTGTATTTTAATATACCTAATGGATATAAAATAACTTTATTATCTCTTCATTATATACCTAGTCCTGCCTGGAGAGGTAGACCAATTGGGACGAGGGTAAACACAATTTCGTTAAGCCTATTTGACGGTATATTGAGTGAGGGAAAAGTGGATGGTATTCTTCCTATCACCCAAGTTCTCTAACGCGTTATAGCGTGGAAACGCTCAATCATCTCCACTTTGAGCATTACCAATTTAAAATGATTTTTTTTATTCCCTTTCCCCTAGCTGTATATTTAAGCCTTGGCTAACTTTTATCTATTCCTATAGGTAAGGTGTGTATATATATCCGGCGTTTGATGACCTTAAGAGAGCCAACAACCAAAAGAGGCACGTGCTGGCTGAGTGTAGAAGTGCATTAGACGATGTAACAGTGAAGTAACCTATGACATGGACTAATTCAGGTTAGTTTTTGGATAGAGTTTACTTCGATTTATGGATTTCGTATTGAAAATATCTTGGGAAAGAGAGAGAGAGAAGAAGAAAAAAATACAAATTTTGATCGATGAATCGATTGATCAGGGGTTGGTTGGTTGTTCCAGGCTTCACCCACACTTTCGTAACGATATTATACGTATATATATCGATTTTTATATATATATATATATATATACATGTTATAGCATCGCCACGATTCTTGGCAGAAACTTCTAGATAACTTTTTCAAGCGAAAGGTACCCCCATTTATATAGACGTGGCTTGTTCATCAAACTTATTCTTAAAGCATCTATGAATGCACTGAAAACCAAGAGGAAACTTTTTGTAGTCGTTATAGAAAGAGCGTAACTTGAAGTAAATTATCCCAAAGGCGAATAATATAATGGAAAGTTAGAAAATAATAGGCCTAAATGTGAAGCAACAATTGAGAGTACCGAAAGAAAGTTATCAAATAAAAACCAGAACCAGCCGCAGTTCATTTAGACTTGGTTCTCTTTAAAAATAAAAATAACGTACATTCTGGATTCTAAAGATGTTTTGCCGTTTGTTCCTTTCGCACTCCATTTAAAAATAGGGTCATTTCAACTCTTAAAGATAGTCTTTATTACCGTCATAAAACTGCAGCTTAAAAGCTACGCAAGAACTCTCACAAATCTAGTGTCACATAATTTTGCCATATAATCTCAACCAGAACGGTCTAGATTTTCACAGCGAGAGGATGACCACCGTAATAATCGTTTAATCAGACCTTTATCGTAATAAAAAAGATATATCTGAGTGATTGCCATCTCGGAAATCATTTCAAAAAACCTAAAAAAAAAATGGTCGAGTACTAAGAAATCTCTAGACGTCCTGTCTGGAATTGAGTCTAAAAGATGTAATTTTTGTTGCGTTTGTCTCGCTGACACTAAACACGCGCTAGGTCTATTTTATTTTTTATTCTTAAGTTTTCCTTTATTTGTCAATTCTAGGGCATTTTTTCTTAAGCCTAATTTTGAAAAACTTAACATTAGCTCCTTTTTTTCTGGCGCGTGAAATGGAAACAAGGGGAAACGATGCGTTAGGCCTAATTTTGAAAAGTTTGAATTTAGGCTTAAGGTAAAACGTAAAAAAGTTGATGTGTTTTTATATTTATTTTTCATTCAATGGGGCTTATACTTTGACTTGTAGTTTAGTGTCGCTATCCCCGAGGTCGTTATTCTGTAAAACCAAAGAACAAGAAAAAATATAAGACGCTATGTATAGCATCCGGATTTTGGGCGCCCTGCTATAGGTGGTGCAGGCTGGATTTCTATCGATTTAAGGGGAATACACGATCCTCGAGACACTGGGACGAGGATTTATTTTCTCTTCTTTACTTTTTTAATCCCGCTAGAAGCTTCGAGATATCCGGGAGCAAATATTTACTAGACTTAGTCAGTTCCTCCTTAATATAAAGTATAAGGAATGGCAACCAGACCGACACGATAGCAATTTCATTCCAGGGACACAACGACCGTGGTTGATTAGTTCAAGAGCAGACGCTTCGTCTATGCCATATTTCTTGACAAGCCTAATTTGAAAAGTTTGAAATTTAGGCTTAGTACTCTGGATGGAAATTGCCTCGCACGTGCACTCAGAAAACACGACGCGCGTGGACGTTTTACCCATAATTCCTTTTAACTCTATCTTCGAGTTCAACACGTCCTCTGACCCCTTTTATTTATAGGGGGTAAGCTTCGAAATTAGGCTTTAGGGATGGATGAAAAGCTAATTTAGAGCATCTACGGTTATCAGCGGAATCTTTTCAGAGTCAGGACGGGTGTGTAGAGTCAAATCGGTTGGTTTCTTTGTACTCTTCATCCTTTCGCGCATTTTCCGCAAATCGATTTGAAGCGTGAGTCGCATTCTTTGGAAGTTAGAACGCGTCGATAGATATAGTCTAGCAAGCCTTCCGCTATGCACGGCCTTGGGTCGTTGCTTCAATCTCAATTTCCCCGCTAGAGTTTCTGCTCATTTGAGCCAGGGATTCGTCTATAGAGGAATGTCCACGCGCCAACCGTTCAATCAAATAGATGGCTACCTATTTGCTTTCATTCCTTGAATATCCTCGACTCTTACATAGAGCCGAAGAAAAATTTATCCACTTTATTATGCCAGTAGAAGTCTATCATCTTGAAGTAGATACTTTAGGCATTGTAAACCCTGTAGGGGACAGTGTAACTGAACGCTCTTGTCTCCCCTACTAAACCTCAGACCCCCACTTAGCCAATCAGGCGACTTCGTTCTCCGTGCATCCACTCTGTACGATTATCCGCCATTTTGAGGGAAAGGGGAGGAGCTATTCTTTAGGTACATCATTCTGTCAAGAGTTGTGGGGGGAAGTAAATGGCGGAATAACACTCACAAAACGCTACATTCAAATAACTAAACCACCCTGCGAATGTCATCTTGGTCGAACTAGAGTTCATTTTTCTCGCATCTGAAAGCAGTCTGTATTGCAATATATTTAGTAGGGAAATTGTATAAAGGATTTATAGACTTGGGGGGGGGGGTGTAGTCTATTGCTCTATAGTTATACGAGAAGTAAGGCACCTCGCTCTGTTATAGCTCGAATTCCGGAAATTTCTTGGCCTTCCAAGCTAGTCTTTCTTGGTTCTTTTCATATATCATATTCCTATCTGTTCCATTATAGAAGGAAAAGCTTGATGGATTCCGGTGAACCATTTCTCTTCGGATGCGCCGATCATCGAAAAATAGTTCGTCGTTGGAACTTCTTCTCTCCAATCTTTTTATTAGGTGGTCTTACTCTCTTTTTATCTTTTTGGTTTTTCGGCTTTGTTTTTTTTTATTTAAGTAACTTTTTTTTTCTTGTCGGGGTTTTAGTTCGCGGTTTTCTTTCGTTCTAGCCCAATTTGACAGCTATATGTGTGATCTGTCTAACTGTTAGAAACGTCAAAGAAAAAAAAGCTACCCAACCTTTCCGCTGTCCTTTATTTTTAGCCCTAACTTCGTAGTTTTATTTTTTAAAGTAGCGAAAGAAAGTTTTATCTGTGGTTATTCAGGATTAAAGTACGCGTCTAGTAAGGTTTAGCAATATCAAAATATGATGGTTGATTATTGTCGAATTATTTCTAGATTATTTTAGAAGTAGACTTAATTTAGGCCTGATTAGGCTTGGTAAAGTAACTCTAGATATCGTTTTGAAAACAGGTCCTAATTAGACTTAACGTGTAAACGCAACTTGTTTATGTTCGAATTTGAAAGTCGCCAACTGAAGTATAAACGTAAGTTAGTCTAAGATTAGGCTTATCGACGTAACTGTAAACTGTTTGAAAATACATCAATTCGACCCGATTTTGTTTGGATTTATCAATAATTAACTAAGATATACAAATATCTATCGAGATGAAGCGAAGAGCTTAACTTTGTTTGAACTACTCCTTTGTAGTTCTTAGATTCGTTTAATTAAAGACAAGTCTTGGTAAAATCTCTCTCGTGAAGCAAGTACTAGAGCAAGTATACTTGTAAATGAAAAGAAGCGGCGCAATGGCGGAGGTTTACTAATTAGGGCACGCTTCCAAGGCTTAGCAACTGCGGGGGAACTTTTGTTTCGTGCCCGGGGATTATTCGACCATTGAAGTTTTAAAATAACCACACAGCCAGCCAGCCAGTGCGTTCCAGTTCTGGAAACAATCGAACCCTAGCTCGTTCCATTCTATTCCTTTTCAATTTTTAAAATATTCTTTAATAAAAGGGAACCGGAAATAAGTATAAAATTAGGTTGGGAGCTCAGCTCGTAAGAAGTTCTGATTAATGTTAGGCTTAACTATCTTTTGAGTTTTACTGCAGGGTGCATACAGTTTTCTTCGCAATTAAATCCCTTTTCCTGAAGTAAACGACCTCCATATGTGTTTTTTTTTAAATTTTTTCATCCATCGGTTCAACGGTGTATGATACTCATTTAAATTCCAGAGAAACGTGACACTGCTGTTTTTCATGAATTTACCCAAATTCCATCATGAATATTTAGCCAAGGGTGTTGTGCATTTTCTGTTAATTTTATTTGCCTTTCGTTATAGTTTTTTAAGCATCTTGTAGATGCACTTCAATAGGCCTAAGCGTAGATTGTCTCAATTCATGCTTAGCGTTTTGCAGTTAATGGAGTTTTTTTGGGGGGGGGGGGAACAGATAGTCATTTCCACCACAGCCAGATAAGAAATGTCTTGTCGTTAAGACAAATCTGAAATTGGATTACTTATAGATAGAGTAAGGCCATCGCTACCTCATCTTCCACTGAATCGTCTGTTAGCCCAAATAACTAAGGCTAACCCTCGACCCCATATCGTGTCCGCGTGAGTTATCTCTTCTTAATGAAACCTTTAGGTCATTAGAAAGATACAGCGATGGTCGTTCTTACGTTCGTTCCCGGATAACAGACGCCTAGATGCCTCTCTCTCTGTGGGGGGAATGTAGTAACGTTAATGTAATTAACCGAAGTAGATCAATTTTGAAGTTTTTGGCCAGGGTCTAAAAGAATCCTGGGTAAAATGTTCGAGAGAAGGCCTAAATAGGAAGTTTTATTTTTAAATTAGGCCTAAGTAGTTAAAACATATTGTGCGTAAATTTCTAAGCCTAAATTGTATTTTTATTTTTTCAAATTAGGCCTAACTTTCAAACATTGTAATGTTTAGCTCGTGCGTTACGAAGTCTACATTGAAATCTTTTTCTTTTTTTTTCAACTATAAGGCTTAACGAACTAGAAGCATTGTTTTAAGCATACGGAATGCTATAAGCCAAAATTTTTAGATTAAAATTCTTCTCGAGTTTTCATTAAAATTGTTCGCGGAGAGAGAAATTCAAATAGCCCGGAGCCATGATGCAACGCAATAAAGAAAAGGAGGAATTTTTAAGTTTTTCTAACTCGGCGCATATTGAATCCCAAAAACCTTTGGTTTAATGTTAATCCTCCATCTTTTACGAAGGTAAAAAGAAGTTTTAAAAAAACACGGATGGTTTTTGGGTTGTAGAGTAAAAGTCGTGCGTAAACTTTGCTAGAACTAGTCTGGAGGCCAAAAGTTGTAAGGCGTTGTTAGGCTTAGCTAGGATACCAGGCTTCTCCTGATCGATTTCCACTCGCGGTATTATCAGAGACGGTGGTGTTTCGTGCTGTTCCAAAGGGGTAACCAAGGACGTAACGTATGTAACGGGGTAAGAAAATCGTACAACTTAAATTTAAAGATGAATGGCATAAGCTTGGATGTTTAAGCCTTTATTTGTATTTATTTTAAGACTACCAGTGTTATTAAATAAGGTATGGAACAGATTTTAGTCCCAGTATCATTAGAACGTCCATGGTTATCTGTTCTTTTCTCACTATCCTCCAGCAGCCGCGATCCTCCCAGCATCTTCCTGTCTCTTTGAGTCTGTAAGGAGGGATCGTTTTGGGCAGCTTTATTCTTCTCATCTCCGATATACTTTTCCCTCCCCATGTTCTGAATTTTCTCTCATATCTAAGATAGGTTTTTTTTTTGTCCTTTAACTGCCTCTTTCGTTGGCCCTCGTTCAATCTTAAGGTACTCCCCTTGTCATCGCGCTTTGATTGCTAACCCTAAAACGATATCAAGACAACCCATTCCACGCTTTCTTTTACCCCGCACTCGCGCCTCCAGGGTAATGTGCCTTATGACGCCCGACTCGGGTTTCTATGTCTCATTTTCCTCGCTAACCCCAATTTTTATGACAAAAGAGGGTTATTTTGCGCTCACCGTTATTTTGAATCAATTCGAATTTTGGTTTTATTTTAAAGAAATGATGGTCTAGATAAATCCAAATTAACTGAATTATATTGATTTCTTTTATTTGACAAATTGGAGTAAAATAAATAGGAGCTTTATAATTTTATTTCAATTCATAATTTGTTAAAAATTAGGCTTAGGATTTTGTATCTATATTTGGCGCGAGATACTTTCAAAATCGTAGTCTTTTTTAAAAATTAGGCTTAGGACATTTGTTTCATTTGGCGCGAGATTTATCACACGCGGGAAATACGCCTGGAATAACACAGTTGGAAAGTCAACTTTTAGGCTGAAAGCATCCCATGTATTTTCTACCAGCGCCTGTAGAAATGTTTAACCCGCTGAATGAATGAATGAATGAATGAATCTTTATTTGCCTTCTTAGTAGATCCCTTTTGAAACAGGGAGGAGCCACTACTGGCTCGCAAGCAATTGGTACATACCTTTTTTTTTTTTTTTTTTTTTTTTAGCATTAGAAAGGTAAGATTTACAAGATTAAATAAAATTAAATAAACAATATGAATATATACAATGAAACAATACATTTTGTATTTTGGTTTACTTCCAACGGAGTGAGAGGGGGCGCAGCACACTAGCAGAATGGGGGAGGAAACTGTTATTGTTTTTTAGGTAATGTTTTTGAACGGCGTTGATTCCAGAGGGTAAGAATCCTTTTGGTAAGTAAAATGTCGGAGGAGAATACGTGGGGATCAATGTAACCTAGACGAATCTCGAGTGTTGCAGCCCGAGTAGAATATGTCACACGGACCGAGGCAAAATCAGGGCATACCATGACTATATGGTGAACATCTTCAACCGTATTTGGACATCCAGGGCAAGAAGGGTCCCCTCCAAATATTGTTGAAATTCGACCAGTCGTAGGGAGGGACCCAGTCCGAGCTTGGAAAAGCAAGTGACTGCCTTTATCGTTGGAGTAAAAAGATTCTAGGCGTGGCGAAGATTTATGTGCACGGTACAGGGCGAGACTAGGATGTTTAAGCAGTTCAGTACGCCAAAGGTCTTCTGACGCCTCGAGAACGGATTTGTCGACAGCCCCGCACCATTCGTGCCTAGAGGTTAGGGCTGCACGGGACTGACGGCTCCCAAATTTGCGATCTAATTGTGTCATTCTCGTCATCCAATTTGTGTTTAAGCCCGAGAAACGAACATAGTCATACATTTTTTTTATAACACGCGAGGAGTCCGTGAATCGTAGTCGGCCCAAGTATCGCAATTTGCTTTTAGCCTCACGGTGCGCGAAAGAGGACCAAGCAAGCTCGCCATCTATAGCTGCCTTAGCAGTTATAAAATTTCCGCCAATCGCCGCCTTCCCTACCAAGAATTGGGACTGATCAAGGCGTAGCATTGTGGCTTGACTGAGGCATAGTACATCATTAGCGTATGTAAGGCTTGGCACCGCCACCGCTTTCCACAGCGTCCGGGTAACAAATAGTGAATCATACGAGTGAAGACCTTTATGTTTCACCGCTCCTTTTAGTCTATTGGCACGCATTTGTATTTCCCGTTCTTGTGGTTGAAGGTAAGTTAAATCTACGCTAAGACGAGTACCCAAATACGTGACCTCCTTGGCTTCTACCAATGGTTCGTTTTGGATGTAGAAGGTCGGTTTTTGTGCTTCGGGTAGTGGGCTGAAATCTAGCACCACACATTTGCTCGGGTTGAAAGAGAGTCCCATATCACTCGCGAAATCACTACATGTGTCCAGAAGGTGTTGGAGCTCGCAATGGGAACCGCCTGACACGAAAATATCATCGGCAAAGAACATGCCTGGTAATTTAAAGTTTAGTTCCGTGTATACCCGATGCTGGAAATTGAAGCCCTCGTCAGAAGCACATAGGCGACGTTCTAACGGTTCAAGGAAAAGATCAAACAGCAATGGCGATAGCGGGCAGCCCTGCTTAAGGCCCACAGTGCTTGGTATCAGGCTGGTGTTGACTCGACCCAGGTTGAATTTGTAGAGTGTATCGCGGTATAGGATCCGCAGATGGTTTACAAACGCGTCGGGAATTCCAAGGTTACTCAGCGTATTCCACAACTGAGATCTATTCACTGTATCGTATGCACGTTTGAGATCCAGAAAAGCTATCAGTAGGTTGCGATTTTCCAGGCGGGCGGTTTCAATGAGTTGGGTTAGAACATATAGATTATCAGACCCGCGGCGATCTGTGCGAAAACCATTTTGAAGTTCCCCTAGAATTCGATTCTCTTCAACAAAGTGATTCAAACGATCTCGTAACATGGCCATATACAGTTTCGAAAGACATTGGGACAACGCTATAGGCCGGTATGAGGAGAGATCCAGCTGGTCTTTATCTCCACCTTTAAAAATTAATCGGATGTTCGTGACAGACCAGGATACGGGGATGGTACCTGACCGGAAGATCCCATTATATAGCCCACATAGAATCGTCAGTGGGTACTCGGGTAGGCTTAATAGGAGCTCATTGGTTATCCCATCTTCACCTGCTGCCTTTCCCCGTGGTAACTTTTTGATTGCGTAAGTTAGCTCTACCAGTGTAATTTCTTCCATTAGTCGATCAGCTCCCCCAAGTATGGGTGGTATAACGGGAGTAAGAGTTAGACGCTGATGATCTAGGCGAATGGTTTCATCCTGAGCTACAACAAATTCTTCCAGTCTAGCCTTAATGGCGGTTGGGTCAGTAAGGATGAGCCCACTAGCCGATCTGATATTGGAAGTTACGCTGTCCTGATTTCGGTCTTTAAAGAGACTCCAGAATTTTTTACTAGCCAGGGATCCAGCCTCCTTAATTTCTAACGCTGTCTTCTCATTAATGATCTTTATTTTTTGTGCAACCAACCGTTTCACCGCTTGTTTCGTCTGCAAGTATTTGGTCCATAGGGAAGCTACATACTCCTTGGTGAACGAATTTGATGTTTTCGCCACCTTACGATAGGCCTTGTTCGCTTCTTTTCTCCTTTGGATGGCCATCTTAACTTCCGTATCAAACCAACGGCGTTGGACTCTACATCTATTACCCACTGCAGTTATCCCCAGAGTCTTTGTGGCAGAGTGAAGAGCACCGGAGTTCAAGGAGAAGCCAGAGTTTAGGGGCTACTGACTAGAATACAAATATCTGTTTATAAAAACCGTCCAATAAAAAGTAAAAATTACATTGGAAATTGGCAAAAGCGTTTTATTTGAAGAAGGATTTCTTTTTCTCTCTATCTCGCTCATAAAGAGAGATGAAGGCAGGGGAGAAAGAAAGAAAAGTTATAAAAGATTGGACCAAGGGGTTTTTTTTGGGAAAGGGGAAGGAGGATGGATTCCCAGAGGAATCAAGCTCATAGGCTATTACGGCGAAATTGTTCAGATATATACTCAGTTTTTCCCCCCTTATTCTTTCTCTGGGGGCATTTTTCTCTTTTATTTCTTCTCACGCTAAGATGAAGAGGAACTCTTTCCCCTTTGTCTGAAATCGCCACTTCCTAAACGGAAATAGAATGGCTGACTATATAGATACGCCTTGTACTGATCTAGTGGGGTTTTTGGACACCATCCGCTCATCCCTAGACAGTTACAAAAGAGGCATCTATTTCCGACTGCAGTTCTTACTATATTTTATATGAACTCTCCTATTTTTTAGGTCTAAATTGCTAACCCTAAATCGCGTATAAATCCACACCCGTTTCGTTTCTATGGCAACGTCATATCGGGAGTGTTTGAAATTTAGGCTTAAAGTGGTGAATTTTATCGCTAAGCCTCGGTCATTTAAAGTTTCTACTTCACGAGCTTTAACGTCCGATTATAAATCAAAATCAAACTTAATGCTAATTTCTTTGAATTTCAGATGTTGATAAAGATGAAACTACGAACTGAATTCATTTGCATCCATAATTGACAAGAGTCAAGGTATGTTCGAATATATTTCGATAAAAGCGTGGTCATAAAGGTTGTCTAAGCAAAGGTTTATATTAAATATGCCTTACTTAGAACTTTCGTCGAAACCTTGCTGATAGTTATAAATCTACCGTAAGATTCTAAGCCTCGGCTATGTTTTTTTTTTTTTTTTTTTTTGGTCATTAATTATTCGAGCTGAAAAGTCACGCTATCCATTAAATCCCAGGCTGTCCATGCAACCCTGCACTTAAGGGAATAGACCAGACTTTATTGCAACTCATCTAATATTAAAGAAATAAACTACAGTTTCCTTTTTCTACTAAAAACATGGATCATATAGATCCTAAAGGGGGATAGGAAAACGGCGGGAGATAATTCCACGTGATCGTTGGGATCATCTAAAGGTCATTCTAAATTTCACGTTCTGTTTAAAGATAGGCACGAGAGGAGGGAAGTAAATGAAATACATGTATTCCCGAAGCTCCGGTGACAAAAATTACTTCTGATCTAGTCCTCTTTAGGATTATAGAGTCCATGATGCTCCTAAGCCTAACCTAGTAAAAATAAGTTCAGCGTGCAATTTTAATACACGAGTCACACTGTATTTTTTTCACTTGAATGATAAGCAAGCGAAAGACGCGTTGCTTGCAAGAAAACAACTTCTAAATCCTTTTTTTTTATTTTGGAGCTTGGAAAACTGCAGACCATAAACTTTCATCTAAAGAGATGGAGAGATTGACAAAAAAAAAGAGTGAGAGAAAGAAAAATTCTCTGTGTCCGAAATATTTTTGCTTTTGAAGTGCTGAGTGGACCAATAATATTGCAGAGTGATTTACACTAGTTGTTAAACGGCTTAACGGATTTTAATAGATAGACAATACACGTGACATTTCGAATATTTTTTATTGAAGCGCGTAAAGTTAAATAAAATCAAACAAGGCTTAGGGATTTTGGAAAGTATATACAAATATATGAAGGATAAACTTATTGTTTGTTATTTACTTATGGAGCCAGTCCATTTATAGAAATAGATGGGGGTGGGTCCTTCTACGATATTATTTGACAATTCACGAAGCAAGAAAAACGAGAAAAACGCGTCTAAAAGTAACTCGATCGAGTAGAAAATTCTCGAATGTGTAAACTCGGGGAAAGTTACTTTGAAGGCGTCTTTTGAAAGAAGAATTTGAACGGAGATACGATAGGATAGGATAAACTGAGTATTTTTCTCCTCGTATATTCTATAGTGAATTGTTAGACCAAGGCTTAGACCAGGGCCCCCGCAAAATGCCCTATTCTTTTGGTTTGTTTATCTTTCGCGCAATATTTTCTTTCGGACGCTATTAGAGGAACCAGATAAGGAAGGGAACATGAGGGGGGGGGGGTGATTTTCTATTTCCACGGATCGTTTCAGCCTAATTTTTTGGAAAAGAAATCGATTCCGCGGTGTCTTGTTCTCCTCGTTATTCAAAGGCGTAGTTGAACCTCTTTTAATGGAAAAGTAAATATTCTTTGACCACCCCGCGCCCGCCCTTTTCTCGCAGATCTCGCAAATGAATGATTATCTCCCAGTTCTTTTCGAATAAGGAGACTCTAGGAGGGAGACGAGAGGAAGTTCAATTACGCGATTCTCTCTCTCCCCACCCACCAGGTGCGCGCGCATATACGCCTTTCATCTCCTCTTTAACTGGTAGAGCGAGAAAACGGACTTATCAGCTATTCGTTTAAAGAGACACGGAGGTAGTTGTGACTCACTGATTGGGATATCCGGGGGTAGAGTACCGTTTTTTGAAAAGAGGGGATACGTCGGTACATTTTTTCCTTCTCCCTCTCGTAAAGTCTCCCTGAGTAAACTAAACCTCGCGCCCCTAGGCTTAGGGTTTTCTCGTGTTCCCATCCTATTCATTTTGCGCGCAAATCTCGTTACATTTACCAGCAGTATTTCTGTTGGAATGCCTTCGTCTTATCTCTCGATTGTTTAATTTGCGAGTAGTTTAATTATTAGATGGATGATTGCGTTAGTACGAGAATGATATTTGGGCTGAAAACACATTCTTTTGCCTGAATTACAGGCTCTGATTTTGGTTGTTTTTTAATCTGGAAGGTAAACTTAATCAACATTCCGTGGGAAATTAATTACTCGAATTAAAGTGGAATTTATTTTTCGCTTGAAATTAGAAATTGCGAGGGTTCATAAAATTGGATAGATAACAATTTTATCTATAAATCTATGAAAGCATTTAACCTTGTCGCTTAAATCACCCGAGTTCTGACCCCGGTGAAAATACTCAATTCTAAATAACTTAGACCTGAGATCTCTGGGTTGACGAATGCTCTAGTTTTATCATTTGGGTTCCAATTTTCGTAAGATCCATTATTTAATTAGACTAATCCTCTATCTCTCTCTCTGCCCGCAATGCATTTTTCCAGGCCATCAACTCTAAGCTTACGGAACTTCTATTTGATTAACAAAATGAATTCCCTCATTCCACGAGAAAAGAAAGAAAGAATAAAAACCATGCAAAAGTGTACCTTAGGCAAATACACGACTATTTCTTCAGTGGCTCTCTTCGGTGATGAGGGAAAACTTCTTTCTCTTTTTCTTGTAGGTTTTGGGGACGCATTTTTCTTTCTTAATAATGGCGGGAATTGCGAAAGTAAATGTCATATCGTCCCAAAAAAAAACGGAGCTTAGACCGAACCGAGGGTCCAATCTTTCTCATCCCGTGATTCGGTTCGGAACGCTGACATATCTTTCTTTTCTTATTAAATTCCATCAAGAGACGCCGTTTATTTGTATTTCATTTTTTTTTTCATCTTGTGTTTTTTCTTCAGCTTTCAGAATCTTTTTTTCCTTTCTTTCTTTGGGTGAGACTGAGAAGAATCCAATATTAGAGAGTGAAGTTTCTTTGCCCAAGGACTTAAATTTTTAAAGAGGACCCGCGAAAACTATTTTGCGACGCCAGCACGCTTGGGAGAATACTTTGCTTCCACCAATGAGCAGAGTGCCTTATTCAACTAGTATTAAATAACCAAGGCTTAACGTATTTATCAGAGGATACGTGATAAACTAGGCCTTGAGGACGTTGAAGTTTTCTACTTCCTGCAATAGTTACGATGGAAGGAGGTTAGTTCGAATTGCTTCCTGTCTTCGTTTGACATTGATGGACGCGATGTCGGAAACTGGCAAAATAGATCCGTCTATTCTTGTAGATAACTAGTATTATATATATTAATATATACACTTTCACCCAATTTTCTCTCTCAAAGCGAGTTAGCTTGTTGGGTCGCGAATGATTGAAATGCCTATTTTACTCTAGTTTAAAAACAGTTAGCATTGCGGATTTTTTGACACCCTCGAGGCCCTCGAGCAGACAAAGCACGCGCAAAATTGGAACTTAAAAATAGGCTTAAAGAGTTTTGACGTATTCTAAAAACCACGTGACATCACGAAAAGACCCGCGAAATGTCGAACTTTAAAACAAGGCTTAACTATTGTTTTTGAATTTTCTTCTATACTAGACCTATATAGTCTACGTCATTTTAAAATTGGTTTATCTTTTAGAGAGCCCATGTAGATGTTTTCTTACTAAGTGTCTGTCAGTAACAGGTCTCTATCATCAAGTTATGGTAAGTGTTAAGGTACATTTTCTTTAAGCCTTGCATCCTCATTTTAATATCATTACCATCCTGAGTGGCCCAATTCTTGTATATATATAAAAAGGCCTTTCTACCATGGTTCTACCCCATTAAATCGATGTCTACTAATGCTGCTAAAATAAAAAAAGAAGAAAAGATAGAGTCTCTAGTATTAGGATGGCCCCATTGGTTCTCTTCCCGGACCACTTGTAGATACAGAGGCCAAGCAAGCAGCCTAGTAAACCATTAAAGCGTAGAACCGCTTTACACCCTCTTCCTCATAGACAACTTTTCCTTAGTTTTTCTTTTCTTGGGGATGTTTTCTCTCATCTTGAGCTTCCCTGATGCACCACCTCCCCCCTCCCCATCTTCCAGGCCTCTTCCATGCAGTCTCTCATAATCAAATCGGCCGGGGGATGGTACGTAGTGCTTTTCTGCCTGATGCCAAGAATTTTATTTTATATCTGTTCTTCTCTCTTATTTTTTTTCTTTTTTTACTCGGCAGTTTTGCTTTTGAGTAAAAACCTCTTGTAGATTATAAGCATTTTTCTGAAGTTTTCTTTATTTTTTTTCTCTTGTCTCGAAATTTTCTTAAAGAACACCAATGTTCCTTCAAGCACTTTCTCTTTCGTGCCAAACACTTTATATTTTATCCCCAATCCGAAGACATTCCTAAAGCCCGTCTGCGCGTTCTTTGTAAGTAACCGAGTTTACCGATTCTTTCCCTCTAAAACGGTGATTTTGATTAATGGCTCCGTATTAGTGTAGAATTAGCAAGTATGCCCTTTGAAAACTAGTTAACCAAATCTCGAAGTTAACCAAAATTGTAATTTAAAACGCATTCCCGGCTCAATGCCTCAGAAGTCCAAACTAATTCGTGTGAGAAAAATTTTAAAAGATAACGAGCGATGATTGGTCAACAAAATAATCTAGATAAAAAGAAATCGAGACTTTCCGCCGCTTTGAACTAAATTAATTTTGAATAATTAGAACATTAATGTCAATACGTTTCCGGATGTCTTTATCACCCACCGTTAAGCCTTGGTTATTTATAACTACTTCTTCTAAAGAGCGGGAGCTAATAATTGAACTGTGACTCGTGGGTGGGTTAGACTAATTTCCCCCTTCCTCATTAACAATGGGAAAATATATCTTCTATTTCCTTTGTATAGTTAAAACTGTAAACGCGTACGTGTCCCGCGGCGAATAAATTATGCCGGAAATACCATTATCACTTTTGCCGTTTCGTGATTTTTATTAAAGCAGGTGTCCGAGATTGCCTCGCTTCTATGATGATTCCTCTAATGGAACCAGAAAGATATGGCAAGAGAAGAGAAGGGACTTTCACCAGCATCCTCTTAATATCCTTTGCTCTTCAGCTTCTATTTTCTCCTATGTCTCTCTAACTCTTGTTTAAATCGATACCCAAGCTAGCAACCCCTTCTTAAAATAATGCTGCTTGGATACATTACGCTAGCCTTACCTTACCTTTAAACAGACTCTGCTATGAAAGTAAATTTAGGCCTAGTATTACCTTTATACACTAGAATGCTAATTTCCTCTGTAGCTCGCGCGTTATTATATATTTGGTCACGTGGACAAAGCGCGCGATCTCCCAGTTTTTCCCATCCCCCATAGAGAATATTTATAATATCCTAACTGCATCCTTCTGTAATATTATTATTTCTTGTTGTATTGTTAGAGAATTTTCCACGCATTGAAGATCATGAGAAAACTAAAAAAACTACCCGTATCTTTTACCTAACTTCAAATATTTCCATTTATTTTTTTTTTTTTTTTTCAAAATATTCCTGATAAGGGTTTACGTATATATACTGTATATTTATTTTTCCTCCATCCAAAACTATATCTTTTTTTAACGCAAAGGCTTAGGTGGAAAGGTTGTTTTTCTCTTGATTTCCCAAATGAATTCCCGTTCCCAAAAATAGGGATTACTTTACAGCCCTAGAAGTTTAGGCAGGAAATGCTTTTTAAATTAAGGTAAGAGTCAAATTAATTACGACTTCCAACAGATGACTGCTGTTTTAACGAGGGTGTAAAATTTATTTACGAAAAGATCCGCAAAACAAACGTAATTTCTCAAAACGTCACCGCGTAGTGTTTATAATTGAAAGTCCGTCGCCATAGTTCAGTAAAACAAACATTTATGGCTTATGAACAGTCTTAAATCTTTCCGGCCTCTCTCGTGATCGCTATCATTAATTTTAGAGTCTACGACATTCGTTTTCCCGCCAAAACATCTCGAGACTTATCAAGTATCTTTCACTCTCGCAATCCGCGAATCGAAGTGGTTGGGGGTCCTAAATTAGGCCTAATGTATTGAATCTCTTCTTTCCGCGCGCGCGTGCGATGAAAGATTTTTCTAAATGGCCTTTCGTGTACCTATGGTAACTTCTTATCTATAGGCCGGTAAACGTTAATCCTACTTTTTCAAACACGGGGATGGTGATTAGGCTTATACCGGGACTGGGGAGGAAAAAATTATCTTCCTATCTTTACGACGCTTCTTTTGGGATATAGAACTGCATGGCTTTATAGCTGAAAGCTATCTATTTTGCCAGGAGAGACGCGATTTTATGGTGTCCATAGGGCTTGCGGAATTTGATAGGGCTAGGGTTAACCATGGTGCTACTAGCTAGCTACCTTGTTGTAATATAACCTATTTTACGTAGTCTATGGTTTAATATATTGATTTAGAAGAACATTATTTGAAGTGAAGCGCGAGTTGAACGTTTCAGACTCTTTCCTACAAGTAATGGACTTCGTAAGTCGCTTGTTTTGTTGTCTAAACCGTTGTTTAATGGCTTATAACGAAAACTCTCATCGCAAAACCGGGAATCCAATGAACTTAATCCGATTTTAGGCTTACGAAACGCCAAGGCTTAGAGAGTTCAGTTTGGAGAACGGGATATTCGGAATTAGAAAATGGGAGAAAAGCTATTTCGTTTTCGATTAAAATTGCAAATCGTTAAAAGGCTTAACTGACAAGAACTCGAAAGTAATCGGAATACTTGGGCTGTTTAATTTTTAAATTTATTTAATTATGCAAAAATAATTGTTGTTTTCCAACATCTGGTATTTAAGCCTACTTTTAAATGGAGTGAATTTTATTTCAAAAACAAAGTTAGGCTTAAGGCTCGTTTTCATAGAAGCTAGAAAATTCGAAAACGCTCACGCTTCACGAGCTTGAATACGCGCGGTAATGTATTTTTTTCGAACGTTTCCGCTTTCGCTCGAAATTTTCACGCAACTCGCGCCTATGAAAACGAGCCCTTAGCCTCGTGAACAGCTTTGATATTACAAGCCTCTTTTTGGAATTTCTATTTTTGTTTTTTTTTGTTTTTTTTCGTATTCCTTTGGGGTTTGGGAAAAACTTTTTGGGAAATGAAAGTTGAGGGGAGAAAGACTCGAAGCGTAAGTTATTCCTGGAAACTCTCGTGCCGAAACAGAACAAAAAACATCTTTCATATTTGATTAAAGAATGACCTCCATACAACCAACAGAATTTTTTTTTACTGTTTTTTCTTTTATTTTTGTACCCCAGCAACTATGCTATTTATGTCTATACTTTTATAGCGTAAGTTTTATCTTAGTAAAGCCCCAAACTTTCCGAGGAAAACGAGGTTTCGACATAAATTTTTGATGCTTTCAGAGAGAAATAAAAATAAAAACAAAAATACTGAAAAATTTTCGAATAACAAATTATTATTGATGAAAATTTGATCCTTTAACGTTTGGAAGTAGTGAAATATATTTAAAATAATTCAAGAGGATCGATTTAGCGTTAGCCTTTTTATAGGAGAACGTAGATTTTTATTTTGTATTGATTTTAGGCGAATATGTTGTTTTTATTTCTCTCTCAGTTCATCTTTCATCTCGAGCTTCCTCGAATCCCCCCCAAAAGTCCCAAAAATCCTTGGGATCATGAAACTGAACTTATATCTTATTTTTCTTCCTTTATTAATGATCCTTTTATTATTTAACTTATAACGAATCATTGGGCTGTATATATTTATTCCCTCTATATATTCAGATTGTCAAATATTTGACTTTAGGGACTTCGGTAATAGAGAGTTCGGACAATTTCCAAAATTCCCAAACGTTTCCAAAACGTATTTTTCCATTTATTTTTCAAGAAAAGATATATCAGAACCTAGCTCTAACACAAATCGAAATCTAACGATTTCTGTTGCAATTTCGAGTTTTCGACTTTCGCCTTGACCCAAAGGGTGTTGACCATTTTGGGAGGTGATTTATGGGTCATCGAAAGGGCGTTTATAGTCCAGTAACTTTTACCTCTGTAGGGGACTGGCCAGACCTGTCAACTTTCGCGAGTAACGAGTGTACTCTGGCCGGTGGGTGTTACTGTTTTTGAGTAACGGGTCTAACGCGGTCAAAGTAATTAGATCAAGGATTCCAAGGTTAAGAAAAATCCATCCTATCGATTTGTTTTAAGTGGATATTGAAGTTTTCTAAAAGAGGTGTGGTGAGTAAGTGGATGGGTGGGTGGGTCACGGGGTTACTACATGATTTTTCACTTCATCTTGGTTGACATAGAGATAGGTTGTACCATGGGTTTAGTATTGGTTGTATCGCGAAGAGTATTGGAAGGTTCGGGAAAAAAATACGACAAGAAAATCTTTATACATTTAGAAGTTGAACTACTGATACATCTTTGGTCTACCCCGTAACTTTGTCACTTTTTGACCTATTTTGACTCTCTTTGTCTCATTTTTGAGCTGGTAATACCCTCTACACGTTGGTAAACTTATTTCTACAATAATTACAGTTTCAAAATCTCTAAATTGATTATGAAGGTTGGGTCGTTAAGGAAAGCTTCATTCGGAAGTTGAATTCTATTACTTGTTGATATATTTTGACTCTATTTGTCTCAATTTGAATCTGATAATCCCCTCTACTGGTCGGAAAACATTTCTCTTACTATTATAATTTCAAAACCACCCAAACTTTTTGTATGATTGAAAATCAACCTAACTAATTCACCCCAATTTAAAGGAAATAACATCTAAATTTATATAGACAAGTGTTAAAAGACACCCTTTTATAGTAATTATAAAAGATATATAAAGACGACCCCGCTTTTAACAGGGCTATGGAAACGGGTACCAAACGGCTTATCATAACTGGACAAACACGAATCTCTAACTTTAAATACGTAAGATTAAACTCACCTTCAATTCCTCGTGAATCCCCAATCCTTTGTAATTTAAAAGCACAGAGCACAGTGGCTAAAATTCGGCCATCCACGGTAAGGTTCCACCGCGACCTCATCGGCTTTCTCTCGGCGGAGAGAACGCCGAAGCATCCGACCCTCGTGGTGAACTCTCTCTACTCGAAAATACTACTAAAGAGCCCCAAAGAGATTCCTGTTGGAGAGAGAGAGAGACGGGACTGCTAGAGGCTGATCGCTCTCCTCTTCCAGCGTCGCCCCATCACCATCCCCTTCTCCTCATCTCTCTGACATACGTGACTCTTTTCTCGCTAGAGTCGCTCCGCATAGAGTCGAATAGATCCGAGATAAGGGGGCTCGCGCGCTCCTAAAATGTTACGCTATGAATTTCTCCCACAGCGCTACAGATGATGGAGAAAATTCTTTACGCGCACTTGGGCTTTATCTAACTTTGGAACGTCGTAACTCCGGTATATTAAAAGATACTAGGGAAACGCCTTTAGGGTATCATAGTTCAAATTCTCCTTTATCCATCCGATCCAACGATACTAAATACTTTAGGTTTACTTCGACTCTCGAGGTTAAGATAATAAATCGTAATACGCTTTAAAAAACAATTAATTTACCTAAAATAAATCAGAAGCGACGCGACTAAAATTTCGTTAAGCCTTGTTTGAATTTTTTTATTTCGCGCGCTTTCTTCACCCAGGGCCGGAAATAAGAAAAATTTCTTATAGGACATGTGTCCAGTGACCCCCTGTTTGACTGGAAAATTTATAGGACATTGTCCACTGGAATGTGCAAAAATAGTGTCGCATCTCCATAGTCAAGCTATCAAAACTTGAGAAAATTTATTGGTCAAAATGTCCAGTGACCCCCTTAGTTTTTTAAAAAATTATGGGACATTTTAAAATTTTATTGGACAATGTCCAGTGTCCTGTGCTTATTTCCGGCCCTGTCTTCACCATTGATTGTAATGTCACGTGATTAGCGCATGCGTATCTCTATTGTTAAAATATTCATTAAGCCTTGGTTTGTTTTTTTGAAATTGCGCGCGGGCATGCCAGGCAAGCGATAAGCCTTTGCTTTTTAAAATTTTGAAATTGCACAGCTTTAAGGATGGTTGGTATAAGATCACGTGATTTGTGGAAATGCATGAATAAAGGAAATAACAAGTACATTTTGTAGCATCTTTCAGTATACAAATGAAATATCAGCATTTTTATTTCTTGTAAAATGTATTTACAGTTACAAAATATGAATTTAAAAACCGTATTTTGCTTGAGTTTGTTGTCTAGTCATTCTATTCATGGCCCATTGATTTTTCAGTTCCAATTCTCTTTCTTTAGCCTGAAAACGATCAAAATTAATAATTTCATGACATTTAGAATTCTAAAAGTTAAATAATTACTTGATAAGCCAAATAAGTAATTTGATGTTTTCTTCTAGATTGGGCACTGGGCATTCCAGTTTTCTTATGAGATGTTTGAGCTTGTTCAACTGAAATTGATTTAAGCCATTCATCCTTATTAGGCAATTGATCAGCAGCATTAATCTCAATGAAATTAATATCCTCCGAGGCCTTTTTCTTTTTGCCAGTTAATCTTTTAAACTGAAATGGTTTAAGATATTTTAGAGGCCTTGTTTTATGTTGTTTACTAATAATTAATTTATACCCACCCCTTCATCCGCAAATAATTCAGGACCTTCTGGTATTGTTACTGCGGATGAACCACCACTTTCTTCATATTGTTCTAACCAATCATCGGAAACATCTATGGGTTGCTGATGGACGTAATTAGATACTGGTTCAGGGTTTATGGGTTCACGGGAGGGAACACTTTCAAAACTTTTAGGTAACTCTAATCTAACAGTTGGTATTATTTCTGTTGGAAGTGATGGGTAAGAAGATGGTAATTCATCTTTTTGATCCAATGAGAAGAAATCTGTAACTTCTTCTTCATTGTCATCATCGCTATCATTTTTGTGTTCAGTTTTTTTTAACTCTGTTGTTTTTTTAGTGGCTAGACTTCTAGGTATGATGGATGTGGTTTTAAATGGGGTTATTGCTGGTCTGATTGAAGTCACGGGTGGTTTAATGTTGGGTGTCATTTTGTTTTCAGTTGGTTTTTGTTTACTCAAAATATGAGGGGTTAGTTTTCTTTGTGCCTCTTTCAAGTTGAAGTTTTGAGGTTTTGGAAGAATTCCTAATAAACCTGAACCTTTCTGAGATTAAAGAACACTTAAAATGATTAATTACTTCCATTTTATTAACCTAATTTAATTTAATTTATTTACCGGAGCAAGTTTAATTTTTTTGTTTTTTATCATATCCTCATCATCTTGAAACTGATTATAATGTTATCAATTATAAATATTTAATATTTAAGCTCTTGATGATTTTAAACTTACTTCATTTAAGGACGGAATTGTAATTTTGACAGTGGGTCTCTTTTTTGAAGCTGGGTTGGTTAAGGATGGAATATCAACATCATCTTCAACAGTTAAAGGTATTTCCGGTTTTTTAGGAGGGGGAAGTAAATTGAAAAGATTGGATTCTTCTACTTCTTCCCGTGTTGAAGTTTCTGTTATTAATGTTGGATTAGTTTCGGTAGTATCTTCAACTGAGTCAGAGTCACTGTCATCATCACCACTGCTTGCATATGCCACAAGAGACATGACTTTTATATTTTATTATACACTTTGAAAGCAAATATTTTTATTAACTAAGTAGTTATCATCAAAAATAAAACTTTAACATTAACTTATTTATCTTAATGAGTCAAAATATACTAATTAACGAGGTTAAATTCTAATAAACACTAAATATTCTCCAATAATAAAGCCTCTACTTGACCTCACAACGTAAACACGATAAGCAGACGATATCTAGTTTAGTTCAGTTTGTTGAGAAGTTGGAGGTACAGAGTTGCAACACCATGGAGTATTTATACCGTATAAATACTCCATGCGTATAAATTATACCGTTGCCTACGTTAATCAAGGCCTGTGCGCGGCGCCGATTTTTATTTTTATTTTGGCAATTTAAGTTGCCAAATTCTCTCACCTGAGGCGCTATTAGCTGGACCTAAATAATTTGAAATGTTCATTTTCTCGCGCTTGGAATTTTAAATACTCATTTTCGCGCTCGTTTTGGTCCAGCTATCAATGAAATCTCGCGGTAAAATAAGGAGAAAATAAGAAGTCGCGTTTCTTAAAAGTCCCCCTTCGAAACTACCGTGCACAGGCCTTGATTAACGTAGGCAACGATTATACGCTTCATAACACTCCATGTTTAAGGTTTGAACATTGAGTTGAGAAAATTACCACTAGAGTGGCCTTTGCATTTACCTGCCTATAGGGAAACAGCACGAACAATTCAGTGACGTCACCGGTTTGTAATTTTTTACCGCCCGATTTGAATTTTGAATCGGCCGCCATATTGTATGTGTCGCCCTCTACAAAAATACATTGAACTCTCGAAAGATGGTGCTATACTGTTGCGTTTTTGAGTGTAAAAGCAAAGCTGTTGCTGAAAGTCGTGAGAAATTCTTTAGAATTCCAAGAATAATAAGAAATCAAGGTAAAAAAACCTTGGATTTATCAACTTTTGGGACGTTATGGCCGGGTAATCATTTAAGCCTTGGCTCCAATTTACCGTATTTTTACAGTAAGGATTCTCATAATTAACCAATGAAATTTTTGCTATAGGGAAACAGCACGAACAATTCAGTGACGTCACCGGTTTGTAATTTTTTACCGCCCGATTTGAATTTTGAATCGGCCGCCATATTGTATGTGTCGCCCTCTACAAAAATACATTGAACTCTCGAAAGATGGTGCTATACTGTTGCGTTTTTAGGTGTAAAAGCAAAGCTGTTGCTGAAAGTCGTGAGAAATTCTTTAGAATTCCAAGAATAATAAGAAATCAAGGTAAAAAAACCTTGGATTTATCAACTTTTGGGACGTTATGGCCGGGTAATCATTTAAGCCTTGGCTCCAATTTACCGTATTTTTACAGTAAGGATTCTCATAATTAACCAATGAAATTTTTGCTATAGGGAAACAGCACGAACAATTCAGTGACGTCACCGGTTTGTAATTTTTTACCGCCCGATTTGAATTTTGAATCGGCCGCCATATTGTATGTGTCGCCCTCTACAAAAATACATTGAACTCTCGAAAGATGGTGCTATACTGTTGCGTTTTTAGGTGTAAAAGCAAAGCTGTTGCTGAAAGTCGTGAGAAATTCTTTAGAATTCCAAGAATAATAAGAAATCAAGGTAAAAAAACCTTGGATTTATCAACTTTTGGGACGTTATGGCCGGGTAATCATTTAAGCCTTGGCTCCAATTTACCGTATTTTTACAGTAAGGATTCTCATAATTAACCAATGAAATTTTTTCTATAGGCCTATACCTTTTTTTAGTTGTTTCGGCTAAGTTTCTAAATAATCTGATTTATCGAAATTAATTTGTTGATTTGCCATGTCTTCCACTATATTTATAAGGTGCTTTTTTCCAATAATTCACATACAACATGGCGGCCATTAAATAAAAACAAATCCAGAGGTCGCGGCTTCCGGGCGTGACGTCACTAGAAGGTCAAAAACCGCTTCATGCTGTTTCCCTATAGGCCTATACCTTTTTTTAGTTGTTTCGGCTAAGTTTCTAAATAATCTGATTTATCGAAATTAATTTGTTGATTTGCCATGTCTTCCACTATATTTATAAGGTGCTTTTTACCAATAATTCACATACAACATGGCGGCCATTAAATAAAAACAAATCCAGAGGTCGCGGCTTCCGGGCGTGACGTCACTAGAAGGTCAAAAACCGCTTCATGCTGTTTCCCTATTGGGGTACGTGGGAGTGGGACACTTTTGAAAACATTGAGACGGACGGCTTCCAAGTTTATCACGCGATGGTGTCGCCATCTCGAAGCTTAGATAAGAAATGTATAAATACATGTATTCTTGAAATCAGTCAAATTTCCCGCCTTTTCTTTTAGTTCCCTTGGTTGCATTGGGATGGCGCGACAAGCGCGTGATAATAGGGTGACTCTTCCCGCCTTTTCTTTTAGTTCCTTTGATTGCATCGGGATGGCGCTACAAGCGCGTGATAAAGTTAATTGGGTCTTCCCGCCTTTCCTTTTAGTTCCTTTGGTTGCATCGGGATGGCGCCACAAGCGCGTGGTATAGTTATAATTGGGTCTTATATCCTAGCGGATGGAAGACCACTCTAGTGGTAATTTGTAATTTTCTCAGCTCAATGGTTTGAATTCAAATTAGGTTGTCGTCTGCTTGTGAAGCCACATACACAATTTGACAGTGTTAGGGAAATGTTTACTGTTTAATTCCCACTTAATTCAGCTTTTAATTAGGGTTTTAATTAAAGAGAAATGAGTATTGACAGAGTATAGTCTGAGAAACATCATTAAGGATTAGCATCATGTACCACCATCAACACAGGACCTTTCACGTTCAGCAATGGGGACCTTACCCATATCCTCAACAGGGGCAACAAAATTTACAAATACATCCCGGAAACGTAAATAATATGACCAACATAACGAGAAGCGGTTCTCCAAATTCGCCAATTTACGTGACAAACTGCGCCACGTTTCCAGTTTTAACCCTAGAACAATTTCAATCACCACCACCCTATTACCCAGTTGGTCCTAATGGTGATAGGGGGTATCAAGTTGAATCTAGGCAAAGAATGAATCTAAAAGTTTGTTGCCCTTCTCCTGGTCCTGGACCATCTTTTCGGGAGGATTATAAAAAATCTGCAGGTTCCAACTACAGTTATAGTGGTCCAAGTCAGTCAAAATTAAAAGCAAAGACTATTGTTAAAAATGAACCCGAGGAGAAAGTTCCAAACACTCAGAAGATAAAGGAAGATAAATCTGTCAGTTCAGGTGGTGATAATTTCACTGAAGATACAAGTATTAAAAAGGAAATCAAAACTGAAGATAGTCAAGATTCAGAAAACAGAGGCTTAAAGTAAGAAATCTATTTCCAGTTCAAGTGAGATGAGACTAGAAGTACTGAGCTAACCAAATTCTTCACTTGGCGTAAGTGAATATTCTTGATAACACACGAACGGTTGGCCCTCTGGTGGCGGTTTCTGGATTTCCCCTAAAAAACGTGAGACGCTCGCGGTGGTAGACGGCCGAACTAGATTCAAGCACCCGCGTCCGTGTTCCGCGGCTTTAGGTTGAGGGGAAGGGGGTAAGAAATTTTTGGAACTCGACCAATTTTTTCTCTCTAGCGTAGGCGCGATTGAAGCGGCGTAAAATCCTCAAATTTGTTCACTAATGCCAGGATCTATTACCAATGCTAGAGCCCTTCACTTCTAGTCTCATCTCACTTCTGCTATTTCTTAGAAAGTTTTGAATGATAAAACAATACTACTAACTTTTTAAAAAAATTTTTAGACGTCAACATGATAGTGTTTTAGATGAAAAGAATGCCACTGATAGTTTAGATTCTCAAGCAAAACGTAGATTTCTTTTAAAAACTCCAGAGAAAGTTGAAACTCCCAAAAGTCCATCACATCTTATTGATGTGAAAGAGGAAGTTGTGTTCAAAGATGCCCCTTTGTTTCAAGAGTTATCGGAAGTTATTTGGAAAGTATATTTAAACAAAAGACAAAGTGAAGAAACTTTTACCAAAAAAATTCGTCTCAGGGATGCCTTATTTGAATTTTTAAAAAAATTATTCCCAAGTAAGATAATTGAAGTTAATTAATTAAGTTTAATCTTAATTAATTGGTATTATAACTTAATTAGCGTGTGGTTTATACATTGTGGGATCATCTTTAACTGGTCTCGGGGCTAATGGTAGTGATCTAGATATGTGTATCATGCTCTACCCTCATGAAGTAATTAATTAACTTAATTGTTTTGCCTATAAAACATTAGACATTAAAACATGCTCTTTAGATTAGGCAAGAAGTTCAAGCGATTAAAATTTTAAAAATAATTGCAGCTCAAGCTCACACTTGCCGTGAGTTAAATTAAATTAATTAGGGCTATTAAGTTTAGTTTAATTTAAGAGACATTATTGTTTTTAAACTATAGCTTTTATGGATGACCCCCAAGTAATTTTTGCCAAAGTGCCTATTTTAAAGTTTCAAGATCGTGTCAGGTATAATTAATAATTAATTAGATTTAATCCTCCCTTCTCTAATTAAGGAACTTAATTAAAATTATGGTTTCAGTGGTATAGATGTGGATTTGAATGTCAATAGCGCTGTTGGTATTAGAAATACTCAATTGCTAAACTGTTACTCTAGATGTAAGAAATTATATTAATTAATTTTACCTTTTTAGGCTTAGCATGATTAGAAATTAATTAATTAAATTTAATGAGTTTTCATTCAATTTCAAAACTATAGTAGATCACCGTTTAGCGCCTTTATCAATAATAGTCAAACTTTGGGCTAAACAGCATGATATAAATGATGCTAGGAACATGACCCTATCAAGTTATTCCCTAATTTTGATGCTGATTCATTATTTACAATGTGGTTGCAATCCCCCCGTTCTTATTTGTCTTCAAAAAGCAATGCCGGTAATTAATTTTAACATCATTAAAGGGAGGGTGAAGTGGAAAATCAAGTGATTTTTTATCGATTCTTCTACTAATTATAAGACCAGTCTGCATAGTGAAACATTCAGGAAATACAGACTCCGAATGATTTTAAAATTCAAATTAGATTCAGATTTTAAGGATAATTTTAAAGAAGGACCTCCGACCAATCGCGAAACGCCCTGCCTTTTTGTTAACAAAATTCTCGTGGCATGTTCCGTGTTGAATGAAATTTTTCACGAGATTTGATAAAATTTGCGCGCGACGTGACAATCGTGTCGCGAGACATGGAGTGTGCCACGAGAATTTTGTTAATAAAAAGGCAGGGCGTTACGCGATTGGCCGGAGGACCTTCTTTAAAATTATCCTTAAAATCTGAACCTAATTTGAATTTTAAAATCATTCGGAGCTGGTATTTGCTGAATGTTTCACTATGCAGGCTGGTCTTCTAATTAGTAGAAGAATCGATAAAAAATCACTTGATTTTCTACTTCGCCCTCCCTTTAGTGATATTTTAATTCTTACACTATTTTTATTTTGGTTTTTTGTGAACATTTTAGGATAAATTTCACCCAGAGTCTGACGTTAGACAATTAATCTTGAGGGAAGAAATCCCAAATTTTGTCTCTCAAAATAAGGAAAATTTTGGTCAATTGTTTCTGGGATTTTTAAACTATTATGGGAACATATTTGAGTTAGTTTTAAGTTTTAAAAAAATTTTTTTTACTGGTTAAAATTTTTTAACTAAAAATTCTTTTTTTTTTTTTTTTTGGTAGTTTTGATCGTAATGTTATATCTGTAAGATTAGGAACAGTTCTACCAAAAAACGTAGCTATGAATTGTCAGTCTCCCAATAATAATACTGCACAGTGGAAATTTATATGCATTGAAGGTATTTTAATTAATAATTATTAATTACTAATTAGTTTGAATTTTTTTATTTAAAAAATATTTTTTTTATTTTTTTTTTATTTTCCTTTGTTTATTATTTTTTTATAGAACCTTTTAGCAGAACAAACACAGCGCGTTCTGTTTTTGAGTATAATTCTTTTCAGCGCATTAAAAAGACTTTTAAAACCTCGTACAACACTCTGCTGGAAACCAAAATATTATCCTCCATTTTAAACATAAGTGGAACGTGAATAACGGAAGGAAATTATCAAATTATTAAGATCTCTTTAGTATTTGATGCTGCGAGGGATTTAGCCTCGTCTAAAGCATTTTCTTTATTTCAATTAAAACTAACAAGATCTTAAAGAAACCAGGTTTTTTTGCTTTTTTTTTTTAAAAAAAAAGGTCTGTAACTTTTTGATTCAGAAAAGGTAATTATTATAATTTATCGTCATCTGTCTCTTCCTAATCCCACGACCCCCTATATAAAAAAAAATGTTTTTATAAACGCAAAAAAATATATATAAAAAAATTTAAAACAAAAAAAAACCCCAAAAAAAAATATAAAAAAAATGAATTTTAAAAGTGTAGATGTATAAAATATGTAATTGTCTGTGAGTAACGGTGTGAACAACACAAGTGTATTTATTTTTTTGTAGGTGTGAAAAAAAAGGTATGAAAATTTTGTATAAAAAAAAAGGAACTAGTACATTGTTAAAAAAGTATATTACCGAACTTGTAATTCTGATTCGGTTATTTTTACAGATCGCTTTGTTACATCATCCTATTGTACAAAATAAAATCGAATATGAAATTATTTCTTTGTTTTTTTGGCTATGTTAGGCTTAGCACTCGCTCCTTTATGCCATTTTAGGCTTAGCACTCGCCCCTTTAGGCCATTTTAGGCTTAGAATTCGCCCCTTTAGGCCATTTTAGGCTTAGAATTCGTCCCTTTAGGCCATTTTAGGCTTAGAATTCGCCCCTTTAGGCCATTTTAGGCTTAGAATTCGCCCCTTTAGGCCATTTTAGGCTTAGAATTCGCTCCTATAGGCCATTTTAGGCTTAGAATTCACCCCTTTAGGCCATTTTAGGCTTAGAACTTGCCCCTTTAGACTATTTTAGGCCTAAGGTGAATGGTGTGTAAGGTTGTAATCTCAATTGTTTTCATTCCTTATCCAGAAAGAACTTTAAAGTCGTTATTTGAATGTTTTTAAGTTATTTTAAAATTTTCAAGGATGGTTTCGTCATATTACGACACGTAACTCGTGTCAAAACAATTTTCAAATTTCCCTTCCAGACGGGCGACCTTTTGAGGTGACGTTAGAAGTCACGTGCTGTGATAAGGCCAACTTGTTTCTGATTGGTTTGCCTTCCATAGTTGGCGTTGGCGGGAGAAGTTGTCCGTCGCGTCCACTCGTAGGAATAAATGGTAATGGATTCGACGTCGAAGTTAGGCCCGAATTAGGTTTACCTTAATCGCGATTATAATATAATAATTTATTTAATGTTTATGATAAATTAATTGTTCGTCATTTGTGTTCAAAATTGTTTATTCGAAAGTTGATTAAGAGAAATTTATGAAGGGCTAGTCGGAATTAGGTCTAAAGTAAAAACAAATGGATTTCGACGAGGACGTTCGTTATGATTCGGATTCCTTGGACTCTGGCAATGAATCATCGGACGTTGAAGATGATGTTGGTTTGGATCCAGAACCTTGCGTGGGTCCAGATAAAATGGAAATGGAAGAATTTCCATCTGAAGTACTTACAACCGAGCAAATTGTCCAACATATGATTGACTGTATAAAAGAGGTTAACAACGTTGTTGAGGTAACTATAATTTTTAAGGTTACAGTATCGTCAATGTTGCCAAGAAACTACATCTTGAGCTATAAGAGACCAAAACATAGGTCTTTGAGAAAGGTTATCTTAATTGAGAATTTCAGATGAATGATTTAGTGAAGGGTTAAGTTCTAATATAATTAAAAGGTTTATATATATAGTTAAGTAAATATAATGAAGCCAATGAGAGAGTAACGTAAATGGTACCAAACCACTACATCTTGAGCTATAAGAGACCAAAACAAAGGTCTTTGAGAAAGGTTATCTCAATTGAGAATTTCAGATGAATGATTTAGTGAAGGGTTAAGTTCTAATTTAATTAAGAGGTTTATGTGTAGTTAAGAAAATATAATGAAGCCAATGAGAGAGTTAACGTAAATGATACCAAACCATTACATCTTGAGCTATAAGAGACCAAAAAAGAGGTCTTTGAGAAAGGTTATCTTAATTGAGAATTTCAGATGAATGGTTTAGTGAAGGGTTAAGTTTTAAATATGATTGGAACGTTTATGTATAGAGTGCTGTCAGTTGTGACGTCAGATCCAAGGTTAAACGTCACGAGTCTGCCTTTAGCAATGGGCGGCCATGACAGTTACCGTTTTTTCTTTATGGGAAAACAGCGTGGGTGACGTCACACCGGCGCTTCTGACAGCACTCTATAGTTATGTGACTATAATGAAGCCAGTGAGAGAGTTACATAAATGATACCAATAAGAAATTGTGGAACTATTCAGTAGATCTTATAAATTTTTCTAAGGTTGTCTCGAAAAATTTCTCTAAGGTTATCTCGAAAAATTTCTCTAAGGTTATCTCGAAAAATTTCTCTAAGGTTATCTCGAAAAATTTCTCTAAGGTTATCTCGAAAAATTTCTCTAAGGTTATCTCGAAAAATTTCTCAAAAACATTAGCAGTCTTAAAAGTGTCAATATAGACCAAAGTCACTATTAGAAACTCTGAACTAAAAGACCTTGTTTTAAAATTAGTATTTTATTGTGTTAACTTAAAGATTCCTCCTACAATGACGAGAATATTGTTGAATTATTTTAAATGGGATAAAGAAAAACTTTATGAGAGGTCAGTTAAAGTGTTTAAACTCAAATACACTTTGGTGTAATTGATTCTGAGATTATTATCCTCAAAAAGGTATTATGATGGGGATCAAGATTCATTATTTCGAGAAGCTCATATTGTTAATCCTTACAAAAAACCCATTATGACTAAAAACCTTAAAAAACCTACAAGAAGTGGGGCTTTAGGAATGGAGGAATGTGAAATTTGCTTCAGAGATCTTCCATCTTCGGTAATTGACATTGAAACTTATTGAAAACCATCCAAGGATAGAGTTTTTAAAAGCTTTTACTCTTGTTTTGAAAGATGATGACGGGTTTAGCTTGTGGGCACAGGTTTTGTTCAGAATGTTGGACTGAATATCTCACCACCAAAATTATGGAGGAAGGGATGGGACAGGTATTTTATAAAAGATTTAATTGGGGTCTCTGTTAAATTAAATTAAGTCTAAAATTCATATATTTTAAGACTATTGCGTGTGCCGCTCATGGATGCGATATATTAGTAGATGATCAAACAGTCATGTAAGAAATTAGTCTCTCTGTAGATTAAATGACACGTGGGATTGTATCTTTATGATTTGGTGTTTATTTAGGAACCTAATATCTGACCCCAAGGTCAAACTAAAATACCAACACCTTATCACCAATAGTTTTGTTGAATGTAATAGACTATTACGATGGTGTCCTCAACCTTCTTGCAGCAATGCTATCAAAGTTCAGTACATAGACGCGCAACCAGTTAGTTGTTCGTGTGGCAATACCTTTTGGTATGATATTTTAAACCATTAAAGCTAGAAATTGTAGGAAAGAAAAGAAAAAACCCCATAATTTCAACTGTATTTAAGTTTTTCCTGCGGTGAAACTTGGCATGACCCGGTGAGATGTCATTTGCTTAAAAAGTGGCAAAAGAAATGTGACGACGACAGTGAAACTTCTAATTGGATCGCGGCCAATACCAAGGAATGTCCTAAATGTAACGTGACCATTGAAAAGGATGGAGGTTGCAACCATATGGTTTGCAAAAACCAAAATTGTAAAGCAGACTTCTGTTGGGTTTGCTTAGGACCTTGGGAACCTCATGGTTCATCTTGGTAATCTATATTACTAATTCAGAACAATGTTGTAAAGTTGTTGCCCAAAGATAGGAAACAATGTTGGCATTTGTAGAAGTGTTTTTTAACAATTTTTAAAAGGTATAACTGCAACCGTTATGATGAAGAAGAGGCAAAAGCCGCGCGTGATGCTCAAGAACGTTCTAGAGCCGCGCTTCAGAGGTACTTGTTTTATTGTAATAGATACATGAATCACATGCAGAGCTTGAAGTTTGAGCATAAGGTACTTCATTTTAATCCCTTCAAATTTGTAGAAAGTTAAATCATCCGGTGTTAATTGATTTGGGTTTTATTTTCATCTCTTTAGTTGTACTCCGCTGTTAAGGAAAAAATGGAAGAGATGCAACAGCACAATATGACGTGGATCGAAGTTCAATTCCTAAAAAAGGCTGTTGATGTTCTGTGCCAGTGTCGACAAACTTTGATGTACACCTACGTTTTTGCCTATTATCTTCGCAAAAATAATCAATCGGTCATTTTTGAAGTAAGTTATTATGTACTTCACCTTTTTTGGTCACTTGGTGTGGTAACTTTGGTTTTATCGTTAACTTGTTAAGTCTGTTATTGTTAAATTGGTTTTAAATTGTTTCTAATATGTTTTTTCCCTCCTTTTTTTTTTAATTTATCAATGTAATAAATAAATAAACATACAAACAGGATAACCAACGTGATCTAGAAAGCGCCACAGAAATGTTGTCGGAATACCTGGAAAGGGATATAACGCAGGAGAATTTGATGGATATCAAACAGAAAGTTCAAGATAAGTACAGGTAAGTCTAATAGGTAGTTTTATTGGTAAGAGTTGGACGCTGTGGTCCCCAGTCCCTGAATAAGTCAGGAATTGCGTCAAAGGTGGGATCAAGTGGGCTTAAAAATGGTCAGGCTCTAAGGGAAAACCTGGAAAGTCGGGCGGGACCTTGTCCTTAATGTAATTAATAAGTGATGAGAAACGTAAATTGGTTTGGTCAGAAGTGAGATGAGACTAGAAGTACTGAGCTAACGAAATTCTTCACTGGGCGAAAGTGAATATTCTTGATAACACACCAACGGTTGGCCCTCTAGTGGCGGTTTCTGAATTTCCCCTCCAAAACGTGAGACGCTCGCGGTGGTAGACGGCCGAACTAGATTCAAGCACCCGCGTCCGTGTTTCGCCGCTTTAGGTTGAGGGGAAGGGGGTAGGAAATGTTTTTGGAACTCAACCAATTTTTTTTCTCAGTCTAGCGTAGGCGCGATTGAAGCGGCGTAAAATCCTCAAATTTGTTCACTAATGCCAGGATCTATTACCAATGCTAGAGCCCTTCACTTCTATAGTAGTCTCATCTCACTTCTGATTTCGTACTTAGATCAACAAAAAATATCAATTACTCAGTTAAAACTCAAAGTTACGTAAAATATATGAAATCCATCCATATTTTTGATAAGATAAGTGTAGTAATAGAGGGTCTGGTTGTTAGATAAATAAAGGATGTGAGTAATCAGTAATCTAAGAGCGAAACATACTGTTATATCATAGGTATTGTGAAAGCCGTCGCAAAGTTCTTCTAGAACACGTACACGAAGGTTATGAAAAGGATTGTTGGGAATATACCGAATAAAATACAATAAGTAAATAAATTAACAAAAGAAACAAAACTTTAAAAAAAACGTACGTAAAGTTGGTTGGTTGGTGGTTTTTAAGAAGAAGGAGAATAAAAAATTAAAGGCTGTGCCTATAAATTCCTATCAGCTGGAACTTTTTTTAAGTAGCGTGGTGCAAAAACTCGAGTTTGGATATCAACTGATATATATTATATATATAGCAGCTTGATGGGGTAGAAAAAAATAAAAGTTTAAGGTGTATTATAATATAAATTAAGAACACTACAAAATAAATAAAAAAACAAAGAAGAGCTTTCCGTAATCCATATAGCCTTGTTTTTATAGAAGCACCAGCCCCTTTAAACAAAATTAAACATTAATTAATTGAGTTTATGGATGGAATTTTTGACGTGTTTCTTTTTTTTAACGCGAAAAATTTCCTATTTACCAAAGAAACCCAAATAAACTTAATAAATAACCTTTCTAAATTTTTAAGCTAATTTAGGAAACAATTTTTGTCTACGGTGAAAGGGGGAGTGTTTAATTTTTTTTTTTATTTTTTTTTTTTTCGTTATTTGTTATCGCAAGTTTTTATTAGAAAAACGAAATAATCACGTCACGAGAATCAAACGCGTAAGTTCAAATTAATCAGGCTTTAATGGAGACTTAAATTAAAATTGGAAAGTTAAGTTACGCTAATTGTTTTCTATTATTGACCCAATTCCAATTTTAGTCGTTTTTGTCTCATTTTGAAGGCTTTTTGATTAAACCAAACTGATTTATTTTTATTTTAGAAAGATATTTTTTATTATTTGGGTTAAATTTAATTATTTTTTTTTGGAAAAGCCTAACTTTTTTGTCCCCCCCCCCCCTTGGCAAAAACATTTCTCTAACCCTTAAATATACAAAAATTGGCTTCTAAAAACGAACGAAATTACGCATTTAATTATTATGAAATAATTAATATTTAAAATTAAACTAAGCCCCCAAGTAATAAAATATTTTGGAAAGCGGTTGTAAAAAAAATAAGAATACAAACTAAAACGAAAAAAAAAAATTCGCTGTATATGAAAAAAATTTAATGTGTGTAATTTATAATTGTCATCTTTTCTGAGATTTTCAGATAAAAATTTAAAATAAAAACTACTTGTAGCAAATATCATGATGTTACTGGATTAATCGCAATTAATTTAGATTGTTAATTGCGTAGGTCATCAGGAGCTGCTGGGAAAAGTTGGGGCCATTATTTAGGCCTTGGTCTCAACAAATTATTTGATTTATTTCTGATAATTGGGCCTTGGTCACAACAAATTATTTCTGATAATTGGGCCTTGGTCACAAACTCTCAACAAATTATTTCTGATAATTGGGCTTTGGTCAAAAATTATTTCTGATAATTGGGCCTTGGTCACAACAAATTATTTTTGATAATTGGGCCTTGGTCACAACAAATTATTTTTGATAATTGGGCCGTGGTCACAACAAATTATTTCTGACATTTGGGCCTTGGTCACAACAAATTATTTCAGATATTTGGGCCTTGGTCACAACAAATTTCTGACATATGGGCCTTGGTTAAATTGTGGATTTAATTACTCTTCTATAGTTTGATCGGCCTAAAAGTTAATTAAAGAAAGACCAAATTAATTTCCGACACATTTTATTTCTCAAAACAAAATCTGTACAAGTTTATTTTGCTAAATATTGGTGAATCAAAAAAACAAAAAGTACACAAAATAATAGAAAAGGCTTAGAAATCTTAATTGAAAAATAGAAATTAATTAATTTGTAACCCTTGATTACGCTATGCTATACTATATAAACAAACTTAGAAACTAACAAACAATTTAAAATTAATTAAACATTAGCTACAATAATAATTAATAATAGAGAAAAATAAGAGATATTAAAAATATAATGAGATAAATCACAGATGAATATAATTATTTAGTTAATTAATTATACAAGAAAATATTTAATTAATTAATTTACCTCCTTTAAACCCCGTAAAACAATTAAATTAAGTGTTTTTAATTCTTAAAAATGCTATTTCTCTGTGATTAATTTTCATTTAATTATAATTAGGGTACCATCAAAATTCATTAGGTGTTTTTTTTGTTTGTTTTCTTTTTAAATAGTACAATTATTTATTTTAATTACAATTGGTATTTTTTTTTTAATTATTTTTAGTTAAAAGGAAGGGCTACACTTAATAATTAATATTTATTAACTTTTTTTTATTTAATTAATAATTAAGTTTTTAAAGAGATGCTTGAATAACATTTGTGTGCTTTGGTGGTGAAAAATCATCATTAACAAAGTGGTTGATTAATTAAGTTTGTTCCAGTTTGGGTTGGACTTAATGAAGCTTTAACTACAATTAATAATTAATTCTGAGGGTAAGTTTTTAATTAGATTAATTAAACTTAAGAATTAGTTTATGAATTATTTTCCCTTTAATTTTTGACAGTTATTTTATTTTTTTTTACTAACAACAAAAACTTAATTATTTTAATTTTATTAATTATCCAATTAGAATCTTTAAATTGTTTTTTATGTTGTTTTTAATTGGTTACAGATATTATTTTAATTACATTGATAATTGAAAGGGGGGATTATTATTGATTTGTTGTTGAAGGTTTTTAACTTTTTATATTTATTCTAGTAGCGATTTTGTCCACCGCTAAATGTTTGCTGAACAGCAGTTCGAGCTGCTCCAGCTGCAACATTTGTGGCAGCATTTTGGACGTGCTCATTTCTCAATACTCCACTGGTGAATTCTTCTTGGGCTTTGGCAAAACTAGCTCCGGTACTGCGGTAAATTCGGTGTACCTTTAAAATTAAAGAAGAAAACAGAAAAATTAATAATTAACTTTGTCCCTTCAAAAGTAAATTAAATTAAATTAATTAATGACAACCTTAATCAGCAAGACAAAGTTCATCAATGAAGCCATTCCCCACAAGAATCCAATGATGACACTAATCCCTCCAACAGCGTAGTTACTCGCAGAACCCGGTGAAGCTGAGATGATAGTGATTCCATTTATAATTCCACTGGAATTTAAATTATCAATTAATTTTTTTAATTGAAGTTATTAAACTATTATCATGGATGAAGAATGCGCGTGAGGAAATTTGTTTTCACTCTACAGGATCGGCAACTCCCTATCTCGAACCACAGCTTATTCTGTGTATACTCTGTTACAACATCGGTTGTCAGCACGCACAAAGCTAGGTCTCTATGTAACCTAGCCTTGCGCGTGCTGACAAGAGACAAAAAACTTCAGGATTTAAAATATCCGCGAGGTTTTTTAGCTCAATTTCACACGTATTTGAAACTAAGGCCTAGAGGTCCGTGCACTCGAGCTAAAAAACTCGCGGATGCTTTAAATCCTGAAGATCCTGAAGTTTTTGGTCTCTTGACAGCACGTACAAAGCTACGTTACATAGTGACCTAGCTTTACGCGTGCTGACAACCGATGTTGTAACAGAGTATATACAGAATAAGCTGTCGTTCGAGATAGGGAGTTGCCGATCCTGTAGAGTGAAAATAAATTTCCTCACGCGCATTCTTTATCCATGCTATTATTAAATGTTACCAAGATCCAACTCCGGGTATTCCCACGGCGTAGATGGTGCACAAAACAAATTGGAAGAAAAAAACAAAAAAGAAAACCATAAAGTTGAAGGAGCTATCACTTCTAAAGGCTTTGTACAAAGGACGAAACCAGCAGAGAAAAGACAAGGGGGTAAAGAGCACTAAAGCCAAGATTGAAAATCCAAAGGTGGTGAATCCATTGTTGGTAACCATCATTGTCAATGCCCCCAACAGATTGAGACACAAGGTGCAAACGTAAACTTTAAAATAAATTTTCAATATTAGTCTATATTATTTTGATGCTACATTAGTTTACAGACTAGGAGGATTCATACCATTAACATAAGGAGGTGCAACACGCAAGGCCTCCTTGTGAAAATGGTATTAATACTCCTAGTCTGTAAACTATGAATAATTCCTTACACATCCAAAGGTAATAAACTGCGCGAACTAATCTTTGAAATTCCAATGGAATATCAACTGCAATATCCTGATAGAAACAAGGTTGAACGCAACAACGTGCCGGTAATGGTGGCCAATTATTAGCTCTTGCTATATTAATGAAAATTTAACATATATATATTGGAATTTAATCAGATTATAAGCTTACCATTAAATGGTTGCATGTTTCTTAATGCTTCTTCTTTGGCTTGTAATTCAGCGGCTTTTCTTTCTAGTTCTTCTTGCCTTCTTTGAAGCTCAGCCGTATTAACAGCTTGGGCAGCTGTAGGGGTATAAGCCGGTGGAGGTTCCGCAACTGGCTTCATCATAGCAGGTTGGTTAGTAGTATCTTGCCCAGTTGGTTTCTGATACTGCGGGATATTTGCAGCTTGTCTGGTCTCCTAATTACAAAAGTTAATTAATTTATAGACTAAACTAAATCCCTTAGAAAAATAAGAAGACTTAGTCAACTAACATTTTGGGGCTGATTAGCAAATGGGTTATAATCATCTAGTCCAGTGTTTACTCTAGTGGTCTGATTCGTTACTTGCGTGATTGCTGGGTCCTAAATATTAATTAATTTAATTTTTTTGGATAATTTTTGTCGTTAATGGGCTTGGCCAGATTGTAGAAAACTCACTGTACTCACAGCAAAAGGGTTGTTTTCTTGAGGATCTCCGAATGGATTTACGTCAAAACCCGACATTTTTCCGCTTTTATTGGGTAGGTTTATTTAAAAATAAAACATAAGATGTTTCTTTGAGGTAATTTACTTTTAATTTAATTTAAACTTCATTATTTTAAATGTTGTTAAACAAAGATCATTTCTCGGCGATTGGCGTATGTCACCACTTCGCTTGTCGACTACGAAAGAACCAATCACGTGACGTGACTCGGGGCGAGGGTCAAGTGAAGCGTCAACATAAGCCGAGTAAAGAACGCTAACCTACCAAGGGTTCTCGTCTTAGTGCTATACGAGCTGAGCAAAAGGGATGCCTTCCTGACTCTTTTTATAGCGGCTCTTTGGGAAGTGGAACGTCATACTGTGACGTCATCGTGACTCAAACCAATCGGATTTTTTCTTATCAAATATGGCGACAGCAGCGAGGAAACGAGGCGTAAGATTTTTCGGATCTCCGCTAAAGTTTAGTTTTAGCACGGGATTTATTTAGTTTATAATTAAATTTTTACCGTTAAATAACCGAGTTGAAACCTTACTATAATCGTGCGTTAAAATAATCTAAATATGAGTGTGGACGCTTACGGACCGAGCTCCCAAACACTGACCTTTTTGGACCCGGAGGAAGGCACCGAGTTAGGCTTACTTGGAGCCGATACCCAAGGCTCAGAGTTCGATTTTACCGATTTTACTCTACCTTCTCAAACCCAAGCCTCGCAGTTAGATCATGCCAAGACTCACATTTCAAGATCTCAAGTAAAAACAATATTTTCTTTTAATTTCATTTAATATCATTACGGAATTACCATAGTCAAAAATGAAATATATGAACCATCCTTATGCTAAGAGCTATTCTGTGGTAGCCCTGTCTGTGATTGTAGTTTGTACCCAGGCAGCCAGGCTACTAGTGTTACAGGGTTCGTACGGAACCTGGATAAGTCAGGGATATGGAAAATAGGGGAAAAAGTCAGGGATAAGTCATGGGATTTAAAAGTTTTTCCTAAAAAGTCAAGAGATACATCAGGGATTTCATTTGGTATATCAAACCATGCTTCGAGCAATGCTAAATATGAGACAGGTGTGATGAATTGGGCTCCTTAAACACCTTTAAATGGTCAGGGATATTGCCAAAATTTGGTCAGGGATAACCTGGAAAAGTCAGGGATTTTCAATATATAAAAATTTCTTCCGAACCCTGTGTTAAAATTGTCGGAAAACTATTGTTAAATTGAGTGTTTCCGTGTTAAGTTTGCGCGTTCAATCCTCTAATTTAGATAAATGGTAATGAAATACACGTTCCTGCCCATAATGGCTTGGAAAGAGATGTTGCCGGAGTTACTCAAGGCCTGGGGGAATTAACATTTGAAGAGGATGATGAAGATCAATATTATAATAAAGATTTACCTGATCACGCGTGCAAGTAAGCTTATAATGTTTATATCTAAATCCATCTATCAGGTATTAACGTTTTTGTTTGGGTTAAGATATTGTGGCATTCATGACCCCAGTTGCGTTGTTCAGTGTAATGTTTGTAAAAGATGGTTTTGTAATGGAAGAGGGAATACTTCCGGAAGGTAATATATCAACTAAAACGGTTAAACCCTGAACTAATTGGGGGGGATTTTTTTAGTCATATTATAAACCACTTAGTCCGAGCCAAACACAAGGAAGTAACTCTTCACAAAGATGGACCTTTGGGAGAAACTGTTTTAGAATGTTACAACTGTGGTTGCCGCAATGTCTTTGTGTTGGGATTTATCCCAGCCAAAGCGGAATCTGTCGTTGTATTACTTTGCAGGCAACCTTGCGCCGCTCAAAGTAGTCTAAAGGATATGAATTGGGATCCTGAACAATGGAAACCCCTTATTAATGACCGCTGCTTCTTATCATGGCTTGTCAAAGTTCCTCAAGAACAGGAACAACTCAGGGCTAGACAAATAACTGCTCAACAAATAAATAAACTTGAGGAATTATGGAAGGTAGTAACAGTTTTTCAAGAATTCAAGAAAATGTTGAGGAGATATAACGTATCCTTATCGTTAGGACAATGTTGATGCTTCTTTCCAAGACCTGGAAAAACCGGGAGTAGATGAAGAACCTCAACAGGTTCTCTTACGTTACGAAGATGGCTACCAATATCAAAATATATTTGGACCTTTAGTCAAGATGGAGGCTGATTATGATAAAAAGTTGAAAGAGTCTCAAACTCAGGACAATATTGAAGTTCGTTGGGACATTGGATTAAACAAAAAGATGATTGCCTACTTCACCATTGCTAAATCTGATACTGGTATATTTTAAAATTCAATATTAGGTGTGTTTTTCTGGATATTAATGATTACAGTGAAGCTATTTTCATGTCAGATATGCGCCTGATGCACGGAGATGAACTTAGACTCCGTTATTTGGGAGAATTGCATAAACCTTGGTCTGGAGTTGGACACGTTATTAAAATACCTGATAGTATCCTTTTTATTTAAGACTAAGGAAATAAATTGTTCCTTCTCCAGTTTTTTATACTTAATTTAAACTAAAGATTACAGTGAAGAAGTTGGGATTGAAATGAAAACAAATTTAGGAGTTCCTTCCGAATGTACTTCAAACTTTGTTGTTGATTTTGTTTGGAAGTCCACTTCTTTTGATAGGTACATTGTTTTTTCATAGTTTTACTGTTTTAGTTTGATGATTTAGCTGTAATTTATTCAAATTAAATCAGGATGCAAGCTGCCCTTAGAAAATTCGCTGTTGATGAGACATCAGTCTCGGCTTATATTTACCATAAACTTTTGGGACACGAAGTTGAGGATGTCGTCATTCGTTGTCAACTTCCAAAGCATTTCTCCGCCAACAATTTACCAGAATTAAATAGATCCCAAGTTTACGCTGTTAAACATTCATTACAAAGACCTTTATCCCTCATTCAAGTATGTTTCATTGATACTGATGTCCAAACACGAATTAATCAACATAACTTGATTCTTCAGGGACCTCCTGGTACAGGGAAAACCGTCACTTCCGCCACCATAGTTTACCATCTGGTCAGACAAAATAATGGACCAGTTTTAGTTTGTGCCCCTAGTAACATCGCTGTAGACCAATTGACTGAGAAAATTCATAAAACTGGTTTGAAAGTGGTCAGACTCTGCGCCAAGAGTCGAGAAGCCATCAATTCGCCCGTTTCTTTCTTGGCTTTGCACAATCAAATTAGGAATATGGAGGGTAGTCATTCTGAACTTCACAAACTTCAACAATTAAAAGATGAAACTGGAGAACTTTCATCTGCGGATGAAAAACGTTATAGAATGTTGAAGAAGGCTTGTGAAAAAGAACTTCTGGAGGTAAAATAAGTTAAAATAGACAATTTGTAATGTCCAAGATTATTAAACTTCGATTTTTAATTAGGCTGCTGATGTTATATGCTGCACTTGCGTTGGTGCTGGTGATCCTCGACTGGCGCGTTTTAAATTTCATTCAATTTTAATTGACGAGAGTATGCAAGCTACTGAACCGGAATGTATGGTTCCAGTAGTCTTAGGAGCTAAACAATTAATTCTTGTCGGAGATCACTGCCAATTAGGCCCAGTTGTTATGTGCAAAAAGGCCGCCAGAGCCGGTCTTTCGCAATCTCTCTTTGAAAGATTGGTTGTATTAGGGATTCGACCTTTAAGACTTGAAGTGCAATATCGTATGCATCCCCAATTATCTAAATTTCCATCCAATTTCTTTTACGAGGGTTCCTTACAAAATGGTGTCTATGCTGGTAAGTATTGAAACTTGTACTTTTAAACCATTTTAATTGTTGGCCTACAATAATGACTGATTTTAATTTAATGTTTTAGACGAGAGAAAAATGAAGGGCGTCGATTTTCCATGGCCCCAACCGGATAAACCAATGTTTTTTTACGCTTGTCAAGGACAGGAAGAAATTGCCGGATCTGGAACTTCATATTTGAATAGAACTGAAGCTGCTTTGGTTGAAAAGATCACCACAAGATTCTTAAAATGCGGAGTTAAGCCCGAACAAATTGGGATTATTACTCCATATGAAGGACAGAGGGCTTATCTTGTGCAGTACATGCAATATAATGGATCATTACACGCTAAACTGTATCAAGAAATTGAAGTTGCAAGTGTAGACGCTTTTCAGGGAAGAGAAAAGGATTTGATTATAATGTCTTGCGTCCGGTCAAATGAGCATCAAGGAATTGGGTTCTTGAATGATCCCAGACGTTTAAATGTAGCTCTAACTCGAGCCAGATTTGGAATTATTATTGTGGGAAATCCAAAAGTTCTTTCAAAACAACCATTGTGGAATCATCTCCTATCTTTTTATAAGGAGAATAAGGTCCTGGTTGAAGGACCGCTTAATAATTTAAAGGAAAGCATGATTCAATTCAGCAAACCTCGAAAATTGGTCAACACCATAAATCCAGTAAGTAAAATACCGCCACAAAAGAGAGCGAAATAGGAATTCGCGCCAAAATCTAGTACCGAGGCTTAGTAGGAATTTGCGCCAAAATCTAGTATGGAGGCTTAGTAGGAATTCGCGCCAAAATCTGGTACCAAGGCTTAGTAGGAATTCGCGCCAAAATCTAGTACCCAGGCTTAGTGGGAACTCCTGCCAAAATCTAGCACCAAGGCCTAGTGGGAATTCGCGCCAAAATCTAGCACCGAGGTTTAGTGGGAATTCGCGCCAAAATCTAGCACCAGGCTTAGTGGGAATTCGTGCCAAAATCTAGTACCGAGGCTTAGTAGGAATTGGCGCCAAAATCTCAAGGAGCCCCTTAAAGTTATAACCGAGTTTAAACTAAGAAATATTCTTTCTATATTGAAAATATTAGTTAAATCGAAGAATTTAACATATATTTAACTAAGTTATTACATTATTTTAATGAGTAATCGTATAATTATTAAGATTTAAACCGATTGAGGTGTCTTAAGCCTACCAACTCTTACCATTTTTTTTTTTTTTTTAACCTTAGGGCGGCCATTTCATGAACACAACTATGTTTGACGCGAGAGAAGCCATGATACCGGGCAGCGTTTACGACCGTTCTTCTCACTTAAACGGAGGCCCGCCCTTTTTTAATCGTACCCACGACCAAATATCATATATTAGCCCAGAAAGAGCTCAAGGCAACGTGGCTAATTTACCCGTACCTATTGGAATGTTCATGAATATGGCCCACATTCCGCCACGTTTCTATAATCAGCACCAACAGGCGCTGCAAGGTAACCAGAACTTAAGTGAGCGAATGAAATTGATTATTTTTTCTCTTTAAAAAAAACAGAAAAACCTTTTTAATGGTAAGTACTAATTTGAATTCTTGTTAAATAATTGTTTTCAGCTCGTCAAATGCAACGAAATAGAGGAAATAATCGCAGAAATAATACCGGAAGACAAAATAGAATGTCGCGTAGCGGACAAAACGGAGCCAGTTTGAATTTATCCCAACCAGGGTTTAATAGTCAAGCCTCTCAAGATATGACCTTCTCTCAAGGACCTTTAACTCAAGGTCAGCTCAGTATGAGCCAAATGAGTCAACCAACTTTCCCTGGTCTTTCGCAACCCGGATTATCTCAACCAGAGCTTTCTCAGGTCAGTTTTAATCTAATTTAAATAAACTATCTATCATTCTAGGTCAAAATTTCGATAGAACTTGAAGGAAATCTCGTTTATCTTTACAGGATAGCTACTTGGTTGACGAACTTAGGTCCCAAGCGGAAGGAATGCTGTCTCAAGATTCAACTTATCAGGGAGACCGAGCTTATTTCGCGGCTTCTCAAGGTGGTCAGTTTTCACAACCCTACTGAAAAAAGGGGTCAAGATGGAAGGTGACGATTCGTATCCCACTGGTCACCAGCGTGAATCAACAATAAATTAAACAAGTAAGAGACGGAAAAAAAACAAAATTGATGGATGGATAGAAGGGAGGTTAAAAAAAAATATAAATAAAATCAAAAATGGAGACATAGCATTAAATCATAAACAAAAAACATCAGTTTCGGAAGAAGAAATAAAAAAAGTAAATATTTGAATTTTTAAAAAAAAAACATGTGAGGAAATTTAAATAAACAAACAAAATGGAGGAAAGAAACAAGCATGCACGAAATAATAATAAAAAAAAAGCATTTCAAAATAAGTAAACGTAACTCTTCTGACTGACGAGACAAGCAGAAATAAACAAACAAACGAAAACCAAAATCAAACGGAAATATAAAATAAAAAATAAAAAAAATAACAGCTTTTTTGTTTTTAAACGCAAACAATTTATGGGTCCCCTACTTGGCTGGCGGAATGAATAAAATTGAGCGATTGTTTCTTTTTTATTTAAACAAACAATCAAATAAAATAGAACGAAGCTCGTTAAAGTAATGATAGTAAGGAAAGTATGATGAAAAATAATCCTTTCCCATCGTGGGAAAATGAGAAAAGAAGATAAAAACTAAGCTAACTGCTTGATCTAAAGAATCAATGAGTAGACAAACTCGGTTGGTCAATTGAGTTGACCCCCTTCGCTGCTACGGAGAAATTTAATTTACAATTCTTTAAAAAAAAAAGGATTCAAAAGAAACAAATATGGTTGAAAAATTATATTTTCTAGAACGCCTTAGGTTGGATTTTTCTTTTTTTTTTTAATTTTCAAAACGAAAACCCGGCATTTTTTGACCCTTTTATAAATGAACAAGCGGTTTTTAGGAATGGTTTTTTTCCGCGACTCTTGTTTTTATTAGAATTTTTTTTTTTTTTTGATGGGAAATGAATTTGAATTTAAAAACTTCGGGGAAATAAACCAAAAAAAAAGAAAAAAAAATTTACATATCGCATATTGAAAGCTTAAATTCCTGCCCACTGTGAGAAAACAAACAAACAAACAAAAATGTAACGCAATTTTTCTCTCAACTATTTAAATATTTGTCGCAATGGGGTTTTTAAAAAAAAAAAAACGCACGTCTGAGTATAACAAACAATCTTAGAAGAAGTAAACAAACAAATTATCGCGTAAACTTTAAAAAAAAAACAACTTTTTTTTTGTCCGGAAATCAGAGATGAACTTTGACCCTGTAATTTATTTTTGTTCAATAGTTAATAGTTATTAACTATTTTTTTTTTTTCTATTGGAGAAATGTTACGCGCCAATTAATTAAATTTTAATTTCCCACTCGAAATTTTATTTGTTTAACTAAAAGATTTTGTAAATAAATGGGGGATTCGATTGAAAAATACTAATACTAAAATAGTTAACGCGGTTTATGAGAAATTTTGCGTATTCTTTCAGGGGAAAAGGGGTTTGTTAATTAAATGGTGTATTATAGAATCGCTTTTTTGACTATTATTTTTGTTTAAATACATTGTAGTAATATGTATTAGGTTTTTTTTTCTCCTCATTTTTTCAAGATGTACTTTTTCTTGTCTGTTTATAGAAATGGTAAGAGAATTTCTGTAGTAAGTTGGTAATAAACACGTTATATCCATAATTTTCCAATAGCTTTATTGGTACCAGCCTGTTCTTTCAGCGGTCTTATAGGGAAGTTAACAATACTGGTTCGTTTCATCTTCTTGGTATTGTTAACGACGTAAAACCATAGTGTCCTTCCAACTTGTTTTAAGTTTGGTAAAAACAGAAGTGAGATGAGACCAGAAGTACTGAGCTAACGAAATTCTTCACTCTGCGAAAGTGAATATTCTTGATAAGACACCAACGGTTGGCCCTCTAGTGGCGGTTTCAGAATTTCCCCTCCAAAACGTGAGACGCTCGCGGCGGTAGACGGCCGAACTAGATTCAAGCACCCGCGTCCGTGTTTCGCCGCTTTAGGTTGAGGGGAAGGGGGTAGGAAATGTTTTTGGAACTCGACCAATTTTTTCTCTCTAGCGTAGGCGCGATGGAAGCGGCATAAAATCCTCAAATTTGTTCACTAGTGCCGGGATCTATTACCAATGCTAGAGCCCTTCACTTCTAGTCTCATCTCACTTCTGGTAAAAATAATTTGACACGTTTTTTTTTTGATCCAACTCTTTGACTTTATTGAAAAGAATTATCGTTCAAAGGCTAAAAACTAACAAATAAATTAAAAACCAAGTTTTTGTTGTCGTTTTCTTTAGAGATTACATGTAGAAAAAAAATACAATAGGCGAAAATTAGGCCAAAAAAATTACGCCAGAACCAGTCTGACCCTAAAACACGTTTTCTATTTTCAGGTACGACTAAGCTTAAATTATATTTTTAGTAGATTTTAATATTAATATACGAATCTACGCCTAATTCAAAGGAGAGGGGGCAAAAGGTCAATTTGTTTGTGAAGAAAAAAAAATGTAATACTGCGCCATTTTGTCATTTTAATGGGAAAATGTCGTTGCGTTAAGACGTACGGTATTCTACTCCCCTAACTCAATCCGTTTGCATCGTTAATTAAATGGCGAAATAATAAAGTAAGCTACGTTTTAAATAAATCTCGATTAATAAATGTAATGTTTTTAGACGATTTGAGTTCTAATTTTTTTCAAAATTCTAGACGCGTGGTTACCCTTGGCGTAATTACGGCGACAAGTTTTACAACATTTGGCTTGGAAGAAAAACGTGTGGCACATGTGTTTCAAACTCAGGCAAGTTTTTTCGTCCATTTTATCTCGACATTCGCTAAGTGCTAAAAACCCGAGGAAGAAAATATAAACGTTCTTTCTTTAAAAAAAAAAAAAACTATCTCTCGATCACCCATCTGAAGAAGTCTTTAGAATTAATAGTGGGAAGTAACAAATAGCTTGAAATTATTAAGAAAGCGTGGGGTGGAACCCAAGGATAAGATAAATAAGTCTCTTACCAGCTTTTTCTTGGCGGCAATCGGGCATATTACAAACTAAATGATTTATGGGTTTGCTTTCAACGGGGCACCCCGATGCTGGAATTTGAGACGTGACATTGACGCACGTCAAGTGCCTCATTTGATATCCTTTTCCGCAGCTAACCGAACACTTGAAAAAAATAAATCAGGGGAAAAACTAATTGAAATTTACGATGTTTACAATTCATAGGCAGAAAGCTCTTGACCCATTTTTTTAACGGGGGCTCCTTTTAATGGTTCTTAAAGATAACTTACGGGACTCCATGACCCAGCTATCCATTTCAAACACGGGCCAGAAAAACAACTACTTGTCGTCTTGGGTTTCTGATTAACGCTACATTTATTTGGTTCGGGACACCATACCTTGCGTTTTATTTGACCTTCACCGCAAGGTACCGCGCACTATTTGTCGGGGGAAAAAGATATAGGCTTAATAGATCAATTTTTGCTAAGCCTATTTTTTGGTTTTGAATGGGTACGGTACCTCACTCCAATCGGAAGTGCGCCACTCCAAACAGGGTTGCGTGTTGCAGAATTCCTCCTTGGGTTTCATTCGAAATGGATCGCAAAGCTGGGTTGTTACTTGACGTTTAGTTAAAGTATGAATGCATAAGGCGTCCCGACTTCTAACACCTCCTCCACAAACCTTAGAACACTACAAAGATACCATTCTTACGACCAGTCCATTTTTGTTAGAGAATTAGTACCGCCATTACTTACATTGGTCCAATCGCTCATTCGCCATTCGTATTTCTCCCTCTGTTTAGTACCATGTCGCTCACCTTCAGCTGCCACGACAGGTGGTTCCTTTTCAACGGACATACCATCGGGATCTACATTCTCACCCGAAATATCGGGTATCCAATCGGCGGTGGGCGGGTTCGACTGAGTTTCCATTAAAGGAATCTGCAAAGCGACAGTGTGTACCACGTCCCGTACGGAACCACTCGGCCTTTCCTTATTGGCTTGTCGTAAATTTTTCGTTCTTTTTCGGTTCGGTTTCCCCAGTTCACCATCGTGGTGTCTGTGTTTCGGGTTCTTCTTGAATTTCGAGTCATCTTCGGCGTCAATAACGTGACCGTTGTCGAGTTCGCTTTTCTTGCGAGGACAAGGATGGAGATTGCAAGCTCGTACCGCCACTGGTCGCGAAGGATGATGGCAAGATTGTCCCGCCTTGCAAGAGACATTGCGTTCTTGCTGACCTCCGCCGCAACTTCGCGTACACTTTAGTCGAGACAGTTACTAGTTATTGCGGGTCTGGAATTGACATTAACTGAACTTACCGGTGTCCATTCTTCCGTTGACCATTCAGCCTCACCGGGACATAAGTGTTTATGGTGACAAGGTTCGATATCGTCTGGTCTCTCAAGGCCCTCGCAATCTCCGTCCATCAAGGCTAATTGTTCATCGGGTCCTAAGGATCTAACGCAAATAACTGTTCGTTTTCTGACACCGGATTTACCACATGACGCGGAACAATGTTGCCAAGGACCTGACCACCATCTGCAAGATTATATTACGTAAGTTGAATCTTGTTCTTGTTGAAAACGACAACGTACTTGGCCGGGCAAAGATGCTTGTTACAAGTACGAGTTTTATCCTTCGGTTTCGTCGCTTGATTGCAATATTTATCCTCAACATGACCCGCTTCCTTTTCCATACACTTTGACTTTGAAACTTGTAATCCTTCACGCGAATAATACATTAACAAATAATTCCGGCGAATTTTGAACTAAAACCTTACCACCCCCGCATGTTGCCGAGCAAACGGTCCAATCAGAATATTCCCAATGAAATTCGGGTATTCTGGTAGCGTTTTCGTAAGGTATAGTATATTCGTAAGTCAAACCGGGATTTGTCGACTGATACAAAAGCTACAAGTAATAACCATTCCTCAAGATCTTAACTCTGTTCCCCATGTTATCGAAACGCGTCATACCAATATTTGTAAATCCTCGTGGATTGGTCCCGGGGCGTGTAGCGATTCCTTTTCACCTTCTCGGTCATAATAAAGGGTGGTTCCGGCCACTTGGTACTCGCCGCTCCATTCAATGAACCATTCCCCGTTCAAAATAAACTCCCCGACCGAGTTACGAACCGCGATGTAATTACTGGCGTTCTCTACTTCATTCACGTGTATATTTCTCGCACTTTTGGGCACCTTAACAACTTCGACGTACCCTAACCCGTGTTTTTCCGTGAAATTACCCTTAATAGTACGACAGTGAGTACCATCGCCGTGACAAATACCGCAACGATCTTCTTGGGCATTTGAATCGATGGTCCAATCGCACGCCACCCTCTTTAAGACAAACGCGATTAGGATTTTTTTTTTTTTTTTTAAATTAGGCTTAGCTAAATAACCTTTACCCTGCATTTTCCGTTAATACACATATCTCTCGTGCCTGGGTTACAAGGGGTTCCGTCTTCAACCGTGTCAGATAGCATAACCGAAAAACGGCGTCCTTCCGGTTTGCAATGTAGTTGACAAGGTGTATCTAATTACCCATAAATTCGTAATTAACTTCCCGGTCCCTCATTAACCAAAAATCGTTTAACAAAAACTAACGTGGTGTTGAAACGGGAACCCATTTATACAGTTCCGTCTTGTATGGTATATCATTATAACGACTACATTGAATAGCCCTAAAACTTTGCGCATTTTCTAAGCATTCCTGTACAGGAAGTTAAATATTATATCGTTCAATTGTCTTTGATTGATATTGATTGACTTCTTTTCTTACGTCAGTATTGCAAACTCGATACCTCTTCCGTTCTCCGATGCAATATTGACCTCCATTTCCCGGTCTAAATCATCGTCATCAAGAACAATTTGAGTTCGTGACAATAAATATGATTATAAGAGCTAGGGTATTTACGGAGGATTGTCGCAATGTCTTTGAGAGAAACTAACTCCCGCACCACAAGGACGGGAACAAGGACTCCAATTACTCCATCCTCCCCATTCACCGTTGATGGCTTCCGGTCTGTCTCTGATGGTCGTGCATTGACCCATATAGCACCACTATAAGTAGGACGTGGTTGTCTGATTATACCAATTGAAACCCGGCTCATTGTAACTTTGGTATGTCGGAATCATATTGATAAAAAGCTATACTTTCATTACGTCAATATCAATATTCGTGGGAAATCATTTTCTTATTCATTTTATAAAATAGTTAGGTTAATAATTTAGAACTTAACGTTTATGTCAAAACAGAAGTTGTTTATTATAAAAGTCTTTTAGGGGAGGCCCTAAATTAAGTTAGGAACTTTCGTAACCTCTCTGTTAAAAGCCAATTTTTCTTAGCTATCAAGAACCCATTTAAGAACTTGAGAACACTCAAAGATTTTTAGGCATACCGTCATCTCTGCTCCCCCCCCCCACTATTCCCAATTCTCTCGTGCAATGCCGCAGCCAATAAAAAGTAAATCCTAAGATGTATATTCGTATGTTCTCATGACATATATGGGTTCTTTGTACCATACGAAGCAGCTGTCTTTTGTCATAGCTTAATTTTTTTTCTCTCCCAAAGTCTCTACTACACCGTTATCTCTTTCTATTAGCGACTTTTAAACATTTTCCTCTCTCATTTTCTCTCAAGTTCTAAATAAACTAATACCAAAGTAAATCCCAGCTAAAATCAAACCGAAGCAACTCTGCCTTTGAACCCAGTACACTCTTACGATAAAAACCATTACTCTTTGAACGTACCCAAACTTTTCATACATTAAACCAATCAAATTTTGTTTTCATACGTCTCAAACTAAACCCCTAGCTGCTTGCTTTTTACGTAATTTTGTAACAAGGAAGAAACGTGACACTTGGAATTTAAAAAATTACCTATAGGAAAAAATTCTTTGGAATTTCGCTATGATTCATTGTTTGCGCAAGCAAGAATTACTTGAATAATAACCGCTTTTTATTCAAATTACCCTAATTACGTACGAAAAATTATGCAACTTAGTACCCATACCTAAACACATTAAAAATCGCTTGGCTTTCTGTACGATTTATATTATTATCTAGGATTTCAATTAGAGGGGTAGGATAGTTTCCTAATAACTCTCCACAACTCGTAGTAATGTCCTCTTAAAATATATATCTATACTATACCCTTGAAACCTTAAATGACGTGTCCTATTCTTCCTCATTTTAACGGTAATTGCGTTTCCTCTCTCTCTCTCGCTCCCCGCAGACTGTCTCGAATTAATTTGACCCGGTTTCCACTTTCCCCAATTGTTTTTCTTAAACAGTATAATCTTACCTTGTTCTTTTCGCAAAGGGTTCCCTCGGCAGCCGGTTCTACTCTGGTGACGCATTTGTTGTCTAACCGGCACCATAAAGTCTGGCACACGTCCTAAAGTGGTATAATAGGATATAAATTAGTTTTAAACTCTCTCTCTCTCCCCCTCCTTTTCCGATCCCTATATTTTATTATGATTTTTTTTGTACTTCAATGGCGTCGCAAAATTCGGCATTCGGTCCGTATTGAAGTCGACATTGATGATTGACATCGTACATGGCTCCAGGTGGTAATTTTGGGAAAGCAAAGTCGTGTTCGGATGGTTGGTCGTCTAAGCAACTACCCCAGTCGCGACTTATTACGTTTATAAATATAGATATTAGGCTTAACAATACTTCGAAAGGGACACGAGGTATAATTTAGCATACTCTAAGAACTTGGTTATTTCTGTCCGGCTACAATTAGACCATACTAGAGGACTAGTATCGGAATTTAGGTGAGGCGACATGACGTGTTGACGACGACCTTCGTGGGCCTCGCAACCATTTTGGGGTCCATCGTGGCTCATCCCGAAACTTTTACCAATGTACAGTTACCAGTTGGTATTTAATTCTTTTAACTTTAAGCAACCCCGGAGGAAATGACTTACTTGTGTCCCATTTCGTGAGCGATGGTATAAGCTAGGGTTAACCCGGTATCTTCATTGACGTTGCAACTTCGCGATGGTTGACACATACCGGCAACTTCGGCCAAACCCAAGGTACTACACGGTTCGTTCAACTTGGTGCAAATGTTATATCTGAACGCGTCCAAAGAAAACAAATTGACCCCGAGAGAGAAAGTCCCGTTTTACCTTCAGGGTCACGAACCCGCGGCAATTCGCTATAGACCATTTCGATTCGAGGAGTGAATGTTTCCCGTCATTGACTTGGTCTATGGTGATTTAGGAGACAAAATTGCGCTTACCACTCTCGTACCTGGTGAGAAGGATAGCGACGTCGTGATGATTCGGATGATTTTCGTCCGAAGGGTTGATTGATTTTTGCCATTGACAGAAACTTTTCAAAGTTTGATCAGCGTGTTGAGTGATCTCTAGGTCATTGTGCTGTTACAAATACGACAGTTTAATTACATTGATTTCCTCACGAGCTTTAATTGGCCAATTGCCAATATCTTCCTTACTTCTTCATCCAAAAGCATGATTCTAACCAGAACCACGTTTATCGCGTTGCCAATACTGGCGTCGTGGTACAGAGATGACACCTTGGAATAATTAGCATAAATTTCAAATATCAATCATTGAATAAAGAATTATTTAGCAAGAACACGCTTAAGGCGTTTCATCTATTTTTAATATTTCTTTTACGGAATAGAGGGAAATCTTTACCATATTCATGATGGTTAAGATATACGTTCTGATATCTTCATCGGAATAATAATCCAACATCATTTTATCTGCCACGACCAAAGTTTCCACATTTCTCTCGACACTGACCGACCTTTTGCGTCTTTTACTTTTCGACGTGACAAGATTTTTACGCGATATTTCTCGGAAATCTTCATCTTAAAGTGAGTGTGTATTTAATTATTCCTCCCATTTCTTAAGAGATAATTTGTGTAAATTGTGAAAGAGAGAGAGGGTGTTTACCCGTATTTCCGCACGTATCTTTTACAATTGGGTGTAAAGTGTCGGGATCACGTATTTGTCTTTTGTAAACCAAATGAGGATGAGGTGTATTATCATCGCGTGGTTCATGACCTTTCAGAGGTTCAATGAAGTACTCCCCTTTCGCTGTTTTTATTAGGCCTTTCTAGAAATTTCGAATTAGCTATTAACTTCATACAACTCAACCAGGGATAGATTTAATTTTAGAAGTAGGAATGGAGAACAGAGTACTCTGGGCGCGCGTCAAGGTGCCGGACCCCCTTCCACGGGACAGAGGGGGCATGAAAGAAGAGGCGGGTCATAGCGACAGAGGTAAATAGGAATTACGTATTTTTCGGCGTTCCCGTTAGCAACGTCATCAAAACGTAGTTTAAGCTGGCCAATAAGATAATTTTAACTTTTCGTTACGTGTTGGAGGGAGGGGCTCTATACTGGGTGGGCTATGAGTCGGACAGAAGTAAATACTAACCGTTCTCCATTCCGACTTCTAAAATTAAATCTATCCCTGACTCAACTGAAGAAGAGCAATTCTAGCTTAATCTCTCTATTATGGATTAGAAGCCATTCTTAATAAGACCATCCAATTAAGGAGTCGATTTAACCTCTCTATAAGCGTCTAGGGCCTAGACTCTTGGCGATAATGGGGAAGGGGGTCCGTCTCACTCTCATTAACCGTTTAATTCCCATCCTTTTGAAGAAAAAAAATCCCCTTTAATATCCTGTTATCAAATACGCCGTGCCGCCTTCAATGTTCAAACGAAGGAAGAACAAAATATAGCGCTCGCTTTGAGACGCGCGGCTAATTTAAAACCTGGGAGTCACTCCCTCTTTTCATTGAAGCTCTAAACCAATATAATATAAATGAATTAGAATACATCCGAATCAAGCAGAAATTGAGAAATCCAGTGATGATTTCAATTCAGACTCCAGGCTATAAACGGAGGTTCTAATTATAGGGTAGTTGAAATGATACTTAACACTATATCACTATATAGTTTGTCGAAAGCGGATAACTACGTGTAGTTAATCAAGCAATTACTCTATCTGGTTTCCCCTTCACCCCTAAGGGCTTTATCAAGGGCAGGGTCCCTCAACTCGTTCCTCAATTACATTTTTTTACGAGGTAGTTGTTTTAATTTTTATCACCAAAAATTATTTTGATAAATTGGGAGTTATTTTAAATAATCAGGAATTCAAAGCTCATTAATCGGTGTAAGTTCAAATAATTAGTATCGTTACGTTGGCCTATCAGATAATCGACAAAATTTTTCCGGAATGTGTTTCCAAACTAGGCCTAGAGTTACGATGTCCTGATCAATCGAGTTATTTTATTTCAACAGGTCATTATCTCGAGCCCTGATTGCTTTAACCCCAAGTAATTAGTATCGTTGTTTTAAGTACATTCTAAGCTAAAGTTATTACGACGATAGATTATGGTTACGTTTCCACTATCTCCCCGCATTTCCTCTGGCACATTTGCGCGCTGGCCATTTCGAAACGGATGTTACATTTTCTTTCAAAGCGATAAAAGATCAAGCGATGAAAAGCAGAAACTAAAATGATTAGCTCCCGCTCGTCTCCGAACATAAGGGGCCTCCCTTTATGCCCGAAACTCTGATTCCAAAAAAAAAAAGAACCCAAAAAAAAACTCATCAATTTTGATTCGGTCGAATGCGTGGATCGTTTATTGCATTCAGCGCGTAAGTAATACAGTAACAATAAGTTAACGAATGGGTGTTTCGAAGTAAAACGTGACTCCCCTTGACCCAACTTGTTAACTGAAGACGATACAACTTTTGACTGAACTAGATGGGGCAAAAAAAAAGTTGCGTTAGCAAAAATTGGTCAGTGATAAATTTTTAATTTGGTGATTGAACTTCTCCAACTTCTGTTCACGCGTCCCAACTCAAGTTTACTCAACTCAATGGTTGACTCATTAAACGAGTCAAAAATTGTATCGTCTGAATAGGCCTTTAAGAGTGGATTTCGTAGAAGGAACCAACTCCTGGTGAGGAAGTTAAAGTTTTTACTCAAAATCCCCTGGTAACAAACCTTGTTCCAAAAATGCGGCAATAAGTCAATGGAAAGTGTCATACTTATTGGTATTACCTTATCTATAGTGGTATCACGCGATTGGTCCCGAAAAACCTCAAAGTAAAGCCAGTCGCGCGCAAATTAAGTTATAGGAACGAGTTTGTTGTTTCATTTCTATTTTGTTAGGGCAGGGTTGCGATCGACTTTATTTGGGCTATTAATTTTGGAATTGAACTTACCAATCCGTTACAATTAGCGAGAGCTACGTTGGATTTGGTGTCATTTATTATCCTTCCCGAGTAATAGCAATGTTCGTGGATATTAAACAACTCCGGTTCAGTCTGCGCTTTGAAACCCGAGTTCAACTTGGGCGACCTTTTTTCCACCACCAAACTGGGCCCGATGAAATGGTGATTCGCTGATAGTTCAACCAGGTAATTTTGACCCTCTATCGTCACGTGATAGTGTAAGAGGTCGTCTTTGACGTCTCTCCGTATACGTTTACGTATATTTTGACCGGCATCATTTGACCCGATGACTTTTAAAGCGTGCGATAGAAATGTACCGTCTTTATCGACTTTAGATGGGTATATCAGTTGGGGTTGGCTCTCTGGTTCAGCTTGAAAATAGACGAATATAAATCAAGTTCGCTTTCATTTCTTTAAGTTTAAATTTCGCTAGAACTTGTACGAGTTAAATTAAAATTTGAAAAGCACGTGGTATTATTTTTCTCGCGCGGTTAAAACTTCAAATGTTTTATTCTTAAACTCTTGTCGTCAAAAAACACTTATTTCCATTTCTTATTTAGTTACAACCCATCTTCCCCTAAATTATAGCAGAAAGGGATAATAGGTGAAGGATGACACTCTGTAACCTCTTAATACTTTAGTTATGTAACGTCATTCTTTCCAGGCTCACCCTTTTTGTTTGCTTTCCCGCTGATCAAACTATAGATGGGCGTCGCACCGTGGGGTCAATTCTATAACTGTTTGGTACTAAATCCTCGGCAATCAACCCACAAACCTCATCTTGTCATGGGACAAAAATTCACAAGCGTGCCTTGCCAAATAATTAAGCGTAATAGAGTAATGACGAGGGAACTATTTATCGCGTTATGTGATTTGGTTTAGTAACCTTGCTCCAAATGCTCTGATGTTGGGAAGAATTACGTTACACAATACCCCGCTTTGTGGTACACTTCTCTCGAAGAGAAGTAGTATATACTTCTGATTATAGGTAGTAAAATTACGAGTAATTTTGCGGTTTGTGTTTCTCATTCTCTTCTAAAGAAGTTAGGCTAAATTACTTTCGTAAAACCATCGGAATACCGGTAAATTACTATGGTTACGAGGTCGTTATAACAAATTTAACAAGTTTTTCTTTCTTTCTCTCTCTCTTTCGCTGTTAATGATATTTTGTGGTTTATACATTGCTTGGAAAAATTTTAGTCATTAACTTGGTTGATTATACTGAAAGATAGCGCGAAATAATACCAGCATAAAAAAAAATAAGATTATAAAATTCAAATTATTATAATTTACTACGTGAAAATTAGGCTTAAGTCAAAATTGAAATGAAAAACTTGGTTTATTTAACGTTTTGATTGTTGTTTAAAAAAGAATAACGCCCCTTCTAATGTCGGCCTTCTATTCTTAGCTAGGGTGAATTTTCCGCTTTGAAATTACAAGTACTTAAGGACTAAAATTGCCCGTGAAACCCGTTTCATTTAAAAAATTCCACGGTAATTTGATATGATGCTTATACGATTGTAATTCGAGGCTAATTCGTTTAACATTTGTTTTTGAAACAAGCAGCCGGAGCTTCAAATGAACTAATTTTCATAGAGTAGTTTAGCAAACTTGAGATAATTATTCAGAAAACTTCTATCTTACTCCCTGCGGAAGGGCCAATTATGTTCGGATACCGTTGTTGATATTTATAGCATTGTATCGCGATTGACAATGGTATTAATTAACCATTCTGAGGGTTGGTATAATATTTCTACGATAGTAATTAGTTAAAAAGTGGTAATTAAACTTACTAAATTCATAGTTATCCAAGACATAGCAACGATGGTCGTGTCCAACGCACGAGAAAGCGAACACTGCCAATACAATTACGTAAACGTTTCTCATCTTCTTTCTTTGGCACAATTCATTCAAAGCGTTTTTCGTTGCTTTAGTTTGTTTGTTTTTTAAATTTCAACTTGGAAAATGCGTAAACTTCTTTCTCTGAACCTTAAGATTTTCTTTCGGAAGAGCCGCTCGTACGAAGAACCAAAATAGTTTACTACTCTCTGTCTCTGGCCCGCCTACCCAAAAGACAGTCTCTTTCTCTCTATACGCGAAGAGAGGGAAAAGGTTAAAAACGATTTCTCTCTCTCTCTCTGATGTTTGGTGCCAACTCAATCCGAGTCTAAACTTTCTAAATCGCGCCAAAGGAAAATATATTCCAAGACTAGGAGCGAGGAAAATCAACTACTAGGAATGGAAACGACTTCGTAGCGAAGTATTCACGAGTACTAAGACTTTTGGCGGGAAACGAGAGCAGTCAACCATTCCTGTGAACAGTTTCTATGCTAGGACTAGAATCTTTATTTATTTATTTATTTATTAGAAAGACAAATAATTTGTAATTCCCGCCCTTTTTTGCCATGGAGGAAATATATCGTGTTTTAATGGCACTTTATATCTGATTTTAGTTTCGAGCATAAAGCATTTTGCATTGAAAGTCCTTTTAACAAACTCGGGTTCGATTCCCATCGGACCGCGAGTATTTCTCTTTTCAATAACAGATCTAAAATAATTTATTTCATCTTTGTATATTGTTGTCCATTTATAAAGCTAAGTTTATTTATTTAAATTTATTCCTAAGTTTTTGCAGTTGAATAAAACGGAAGAAGTGGCTACGTAACGAAGGAGGAGCAATCGAATTTCGCGGGAGCTAGTTCAGTTCAGTCCACCTCTAGTCTCGAAAAGAAACTTTGAGAATTTTTACTAGCCGTCTGCTACTGGGAAAAAATGGCGGCGTCCTTAGTAGGTAAGCGTAGTTTAAACTGGTTAAATTAAATGAATATTAAGGAACTAAAGCCTTTTTGTCGGAATTTGAGTTACGTTAATTTCGTTCCATAATGCCATTTGGAGTGAAACCGCAATGCGCGAATTGCAAAACTACTACTTCCACCATGTGGAGGAAGAGCGAAATGAACGAAGTTTTGTGCAACTCTTGCGGCTTGCGATCAAACACAACCAGCGAAGCTAAAACTTCGGCATCTTGTCATTTCACTCTCCGTAAAAGTACGCGAGCCAAAAGCTCAAAATTTAAGCAGCAGCAACAATTCAAAACGAATCCTAAAGGAAAAGGACGAAGAATAATTTTCAAGAGAAGTGTAAGTCAAATATATAAGCATGGATAAAGAATGCGCGTGGGGAAATTTGTTTTCACGCTATAGGATCGGCAACTCCCTGAGTCCCTATCTCGGACGACAGCTTATTCTGTATATACTCTGTTACAACATCGGTTGTCAGCACGCGTAAAGCTAGGTCTCTATGTAACGTAGCTTCGCGCGTGCTGTCATGAGACAAAAAACTTCAGGATCTTCAGTATTTAAAATCGTTTAAAATATCCTGAAGTTTTTTGTCTCTTGACAGCACGCGCAAGGCTAAATTACATAGAGACCTAGCTTTGCGCGTGCTGACAAGCGATGTTGTAACAAAGTATATACAGAATAAGCTGTCGTTCGAGATAGGGAGTTGCCTATCCTGTAGTGTGAAAACAAATTTCCTCACACGCATTCTTTATCCATGATATAAGTATTAGATGAGCCTCTGAATGCAAAAATCTCCTCCAATTTAGGCTACAAAAGCGCCAACAGCAGTCTCTACTCCCGTAACAACAGACTGCGTGTATTACAAGGTAAAATATTTAAGAGTCCGAGTGATTTTAGTTCTTTTTTCAAAGAATTTTCTTTGAATTTTTTAGGGAACTTATTTTCAAATAGGAGATATAGTTTCTATGAATGATGCGGAAGGTGGAGAATATTACGCTCAGATTAGAGGACTCCTTCAAGATCAGTATTGTGAAAAAAGCGCTGTTATTGCCTGGCTTATTCCATCTCAGTCTAGTCCCAAGGATTATTTTGATCCATCTACCTATATGTTGGGTAAAGTATAGAGATATTAATTTCAATGATTTTTTATTTCATTTAATTCTAATTGTAGGCCCGGAAGAAGACATTCCGCGTAAACTGGAAGCCATGGAGTTTGTTTGCCACGCTCCTTCCGAATATTACAAGGCCAAATACTCCCCTTATCAAACATTTGCTGAGAAAAATGATAGTTGCTTCATCTGGACCCGAATTGGTCCACAAATCAAACCTATTCCCACGCAAGAAGAAGTTTTTGGAACCACCCTCTCAAATATCTCTTAGTATTCCAAAAAATACCAGTGTTAGTTTAAGATTTCAAAAATAATTGTATTTTGAAAATGGTTTTTAAAGATAAAATAATATTTGTATAAAACCTTTCCCCTGGCTTTTATTTCTTTTCCCAATTGCAGCTTCTACAACTGTCAAAAAGAATGAATAAAATTACCAATTGAAAGGTAGGCCTACCTATTCTAAGCTATTATTATTAATGTGTTTCTAATGAAGTTTACAATTAGTTAATGTCTTTCTATTGTAGTCTGTCAGACAGCTTATTCTGTATATAGGTACTCTGTTACAACATTAGTTGTCAGCACGCGCAAATATACCCCCTGCTGAGACCCCCTGCTGTGCCCCCCTGCTGTGACCCCCTGCTGTTACCCCCTGCTGAGACCCCCTGCTGTTTCCATACTGTTACCCCCTGCTGTGACCCCCTGCTGAGACCCCCTGCTGTGACCCCCTGCTGTGACCCCCTGCTGTTACCCCCTGCTGAGACCCCCTGCTGTTTCCATACTGTTACCCCCTGCTGTTTCCATACTGTTACCCCCTGCTGTGACTCCCTGCTGAGACCCCCTGCTGTTTCCATACTGTTACCCCCTGCTGTGACCCCCTGCTGAGACCCCCTGCTGTTTCCATACTGTTACCCCCTGCTGTGACCCCCTGCTGAGACCCCCTGCTGTTTCCATACTGTTACCCCCTGCTGTGACCCCCTGCTGAGACCCCCTGCTGTGACCCTCTGCTGTGACCCCCTGCCGTTACCCCCTGCTGAGACCCCCTGCTGTTTCCATACTGTTACCCCCTGCTGAGACCCCCTGCTGTGACCCCCTGCTGAGACCCCCTGCTGTGACCCCCTGCTGAGACCCCCTGCTGTGACCCCCTGCTGTGACCCCCTGCTGAGACCCCCTGGGGGGTAACAGTATGGAAACAGCAGGGGGTCTCAGCAGGGGGTAACGGCAGGGGGTCACAGCAGGGGGTCTCAGCAGGGGGTCACAGCAGGGGGTAACAGTATGGAAACAGCAGGGGGTCACAGCAGGGGGTCTCAGCAGGGGGTAACAGTATGGAAACAGCAGGGGGTCTCAGCAGGGGGTCACAGCAGGGAGTCTCAGCAGGGGGTAACAGTATGGAAACAGCAGGGGGTCTCAGCAGGGGGTAACGGCAGGGGGTCACAGCAGGGGGTCTCAGCAGGGGGTCACAGCAGGGGGTAACAGTATGGAAACAGCAGGGGGTCACAGCAGGGGGTAACAGTATGGAAACAGCAGGGGGTCTCAGCAGGGGGTAACAGTATGGAAACAGCAGGGGGTCACAGCAGGGGGTCTCAGCAGGGGGTAACAGTATGGAAACAGCAGGGGGTCTCAGCAGGGGGTCACAGCAGGGGGTCTCAGCAGGGGGTCACAGCAGGGGGTCTCAGCAGGGGGTAACAGTATGGAAACAGCAGGGGGTCACAGCAGGGGGTAACAGTATGGAAACAGCAGGGGGTCACAGCAGGGGGTAACAGTATGGAAACAGCAGGGGGTCTCAGCAGGGGGTCACAGCAGGGGGTCTCAGCAGGGGGTCACAGCAGGGGGTAACAGTATGGAAACAGCAGGGGGTCTCAGCAAGGGGTCACAGCAGGGGGTAACGGCAGGGGGTCACAGCAGGGGGTAACGGCAGGGGGTCTCAGCAGGGGGTAACGGCAGGGGGTCCCAGCAGGGGGTAACAGTATGGAAACAGCAGGGGGTCACAGCAGGGGGTAACGGCAGGGGTCACAGCAGGGGGTAACAGTATGGAAACAGCAGGGGGTCACTGCAGGGGGTAACAGCAGGGGGTAACGGCAGGGGGTCACAGCAGGGGGTCTCAGCAGGGGGTCACAGCAAGGGGTAACAGTATGGAAACAGCAGGGGGTCACAGCAGGGGGGTCTCAGCAGGGGGTAACAGTATGGAAACAGCAGGGGGTCTCAGCAGGGGGTAACAGTATGGAAAAAGCAGGGGGTCTCAGCAGGGGGTAACAGTATGGAAACAGCAGGGGGTCTCAGCAGGGGGTCACAGCAGGGGGTCACAGCAGGGGGTAACAGTATGGAAACAGCAGGGGGTCACAGCAGGGGTAACAGTATGGAAACAGCAGGGGGTCTCAGCAGGGGGTCACAGCAGGGGGTCTCAGCAGGGGGTAACAGTATGGAAACAGCAGGGGGTCTCAGCAGGGGGTCACAGCAGGGGGTAACGGCAGGGGGTCACAGCAGGGGGTCTCAGCAGGGGGTCACAGCAGGGGGTCTCAGCAGGGGGTCACAGCAGGGGGTAACAGTATGGAAACAGCAGGGGGTAACAGTATGGAAACAGCAGGGGGTCTCAGCAGAGGGTCACAGCAGGGGGTCTCAGCAGGGGTCACAGCAGGGGGAAACGGCAGGGGGTCAGCAGGGGGTAACGGCAGGGGGTCACAGCAGGGGGTCTCAGCAGGGGGTAACAGCAGGGGGTCACAGCAAGGGGTAACAGTATGGAAACAGCAGGGGTTCACAGCAGGGGGTCTCAGCAGGGGGTAACAGTATGGAAACAGCAGGGGGTAACAGTATGGAAACAGCAGGGGGTCACAGCAGGGGGTAACAGTATGGAAACAGCAGGGGGTCACAGCAGGGGGTAACAGTATGGAAACAGCAGGGGGTCTCAGCAGGGGGTCACAGCAGGGGGTAACAGTATGGAAACAGCAGGGGGTCTCAGCAGGGGGTAACAGTATGGAAACAGCAGGGGGTCTCAGCAGGGGGTAACAGTATGGAAACAGCAGGGGGTCTCAGCAGGGGGTCCCAGCAGGGGGTAACGGCAGGGGGTCACAGCAGGGGGTCTCAGCAGGGGTCACAGCAGGGGGTAACAGTATGGAAACAGCAGGGGGTCACAGCAGGGGGTCTCAGCAGGGGGTCACAGCAGGGGGTAACAGTATGGAAACAGCAGGGGGTCTCAGCAGGGGGTCACAGCAGGGGGTAACGGCAGGGGGTCACGGCAGGGGGTAACGGCAGGGGGTCACAGCAGGGGGTCTCAGCAGGGGGTAACAGCAGGGGGTAACAGTATGGAAACAGCAGGGGGTCTCAGCAGGGGGTAACGGCAGGGGGTCCCAGCAGGGGGTCACAGCAGGGGGTAACGGCAGGGGATCACAGCAGGGGGTAACAGTATGGAAACAGCAGGGGGTCCCAGCAGGGGGTAATAGTATGGAAACAGCAGGGGGTAACGGCAGGGGGTAACAGTATGGAAACAGCAGGGGGTCCCAGCAGGGGGTAACGGCAGGGGGTCACAGCAGGGGGTAACAGTATGGAAACAGCAGGGGGTCACAGTATGGAAACAGCAAGGGGTAACAGTATGGAAACAGCAGGGGGTCTCAGCAGGGGGTCACAGCAGGGGTTAACGGCAGGGGGTCACAGCAGGGGGTCTCAGCAGGGGGTCACAGCAGGGGGTAACAGTATGGAAACAGCAGGGGGTCACAGCAGGGGGTAACAGTATGGAAACAGCAGGGGGTCTCAGCAGGGGGTCACAGCAGGGGGTAACAGTATGGAAACAGCAGGGGGTCTCAGCAGGGGTCACAGCAGGGGGTAACGGCAGGGGGTCAGCAGGGGGTAACGGCAGGGGGTCACAGCAGGGGGTAACAGCAGGGGGTCTCAGCAGGGGGTCACAGCAAGGGGTAACAGTATGGAAACAGCAGGGGGTCACAGCAGGGGGTCTCAGCAGGGGGAACAGTATGGAAACAGCAGGGGGTCTCAGCAGGGGGTAACAGTATGGAAACAGCAGGGGGTCGCAGCAGGGGGTAACAGTATGGAAACAGCAGGGGGTCTCAGCAGGGGGTCACAGCAGGGGGTAACAGTATGGAAACAGCAGGGGGTCTCAGCAGGGGGTCACAGCAGGGGGTAACAGTATGGAAACAGCAGGGGGTCTCAGCAGGGGGTAACAGTATGGAAACAGCAGGGGGTCTCAGCAGGGGGTAACAGTATGGAAACAGCAGGGGGTCTCAGCAGGGGGTCACAGCAGGGGGTAACGGCAGGGGGTCACAGCAGGGGGTCTCAGCAGGGGTCATAGCAGGGGGTAACAGTATGGAAACAGCAGGGGGTCACAGCAGGGGGTAACGGCAGGGGGTCACAGCAGGGGGTCTCAGCAGGGGTCACAGCAGGGGGTAACAGTATGGAAACAGCATGGGGTCTCAGCAGGGGGTCACAGCAGGGGGTAACGGCAGGGGGTCACAGCAGGGGGTAACGGCAGGGGGTCACAGCAGGGGGTAACAGCAGGGGGTAACAGTATGGAAACAGCAGGGGGTCTCAGCAGGGGGTAACGGCAGGGGGTCCCAGCAGGGGGTCACAGCAGGGGGTAACGGCAGGGGGTCACAGCAGGGGGTAACAGTATGGAAACAGCAGGGGGTCCCAGCAGGGGGTAATAGTATGGAAACAGCAAGGGGTAACAGTATGGAAACAGCAGGGGGTCACAGCAGGGGTAACGGCAGGGGGTAACAGTATGGAAACAGCAGGGGGTCCCAGCAGGGGGTCACAGCAGGGGGTAACGGCAGGGGGTCACAGCAGGGGGGTAACAGTATGGAAACAGCAGGGGGTCACAGTATGGAAACAGCAGGGGGTAACAGTATGGAAACAGCAGGGGGTAACAGTATGGAAACAGTAGGGGGTCACAGCAGGGGGGTAACAGTATTGGAACAGCAGGGGGTAACAGTATGGAAACAGCAGGGGGTAACCGTATGGAAACAGCAGGGGTCACAGCAGGGGGTAACAGTATGGAAACAACAGGGGGTCACAGCAGGGGATCACAGCAGGGGGTCTCAGCAGGGGGTAACAGTATGGAAACAGCAGGGGGTAACAGTATGGAAACAGCAGGGGGTAACAGTATGGAAACAGCAGGGGGTAACAGCAGGAGGTCACAGCAGGGGGTAACAGTATGGATACAGCAGGGGGTAACGGCAGGGGGTCACAGCAGGGGGTTACAGTATGGAAACAGCAGGGGGTCACAGCAGGGGGTTACAGTATGGAAACAGCAGGGGGTCTCAGCAGGGGGTTACAGTATGGAAACAGCAGGGGGTCTCAGCAGGGGGTAACAGCAGGGGGTAACAGTATGGAAACAGCAGGAGGTCCCAGCAGTAGGTAATAGTATGGAAACACTAGAAAACAGCATAAAAAACAGTAATACAGAAAAAAACAGCATGAAACACAATAGCACAGCATAAAACACTATAAAACAGCATGAAAAACACAATAAAACAGCATAAAAACACATAAAACACAATAAAACAGCATAAAAAAACAACAGCAGGGGGTCACAGCAGGGGGTAACAGTATGGAAACAGCAGGGGGTAACAGCAGGAGGTCACAGCAGGGGTAACAGTATGGAAACAGCAGGGGGTTACAGTATTGAAATAGCAGGGGTCTCAGCAGGGGGTAACAGCAGGGGTCACAGCAGGGGGTAACAGTATGGAAACAGCAGGGGGTAACAGTATGGAAACAGCAGGGGGTCCCAGCAGGGGGTAACAGTATGGAAACAGCAGGGGGTAATAGTATGGAAACAGCAGGGGTAACAGTATGGAAACAGCAGGGGGTCCCAGCAGGGGGTAATAGAATGGAAACAGCAGGGGGTAACAGTATGGAAACAGCAGGGGGTCTCAGCAGGGGGTCACAGCAGGGGGTAACAGTATGGAAACAGCAGGGGGTCTCAGCAGGGGGTCACAGCAGGGGGTTACAGTATGGAAACAGCAGGGGGTCTCAGCAGGGGGTAACAGCAGGGGGTCACAGCAGGGGGTAACAGTATGGAAACAGCAGGAGGTCCCAGCAGTAGGTAATAGTATGGAAACACTAGAAAACAGCATAAAACACAGTAATACAGAAAAAAACAGCATGAAACACAATAGCACAGCATAAAACACTATAAAACAGCATGAAAAACACAATAAAACAGCATAAAAACACATAAAACACAATAAAACAGCATAAAAAAACAACAGCAGGGGGTCACAGCAGGGGGTAACAGTATGGAAACAGCAGGGGGTAACAGCAGGAGGTCACAGCAGGGGTAACAGTATGGAAACAGCAGGGGGTAACGGCAGGGGGTTACAGTATTGAAATAGCAGGGGGTCTCAGCAGGGGGTAACAGCAGGGGTCACAGCAGGGGGTAACAGTATGGAAACAGCAGGGGGTAACAGTATGGAAACAGCAGGGGGTCCCAGCAGGGGGTAACAGTATGGAAACAGCAGGGGGTAATAGTATGGAAACAGCAGGGGTAACAGTATGGAAACAGCAGGGGGTCCCAGCAGGGGGTAATAGAATGGAAACAGCAGGGGGTAACAGTATGGAAACAGCAGGAGGTCCCAGCAGGGGGTAATAGTATGGAAACACTAGAAAACAGCATAAAACACAGTAAAACAGAATAAAACAGCATGAAACACAATAGCACAGCATAAAACACTATAAAACAGCATAAAAAACACAATAAAACAGCATAAAAACACATAAAACACTATAAAACAGCATAAAAACACAATAAAACTGCATAAAACACTATAAAACAGCATAAAAACACAATAAAACTGCATAAAACACTATAAAACAGCATAAAAACACAATAAAACTGCATTAAACACTATAAAACAGCATAAAACACTATAAAACAGCATAAAAAGATAATAAAACAGCATTGAACACTATAAAACAGCATAAAACACTATAAAACAGCATAAAAAGACAATAAAACAGCATAAAAACACAATAAAACAGCATGGAACACAAAAGAACAGCATAAAAACACAATAAAACAGTATAAAACACAATAAAACAGCATAAAAACACAATAAAACAGCATAAAAACACAATAAAACAGCATAAAAACACAATAAAACAGCATAAAACACAGTAAAACAGCATAAAACACAGTAAAACAGCATAAAAACAGAATAAAACAGCATGAAACACAATAGAACAGCATAAAAACACAATAAAACAGCATAATAACACAATAAAACAGCATAAAACACAATAAAACAGCATAAAAACACAATAAAACAGCATAAAAAAACACAATAAAACATAGAGACTCGATAGAACATTCGAGTTTTCATCGTTTAGTTTATCTCTAAAGTAAAGTGTCGGAGATGGGGGGAGGGTACCTTTCTATCTGTGGTGTCGGATACTTTTGAATTTTTATCTGAGGGGTCGGACAGTCCGATTTTTTTTAGGGTCTTTGATTTTTTTTTCTTTTTATTTATGTGCTAATTAAATAGATAACGATGTGGCTACTATTTAGGCCCAGCCCTTGAGCCATCTTATTCTTTCTTTGCTGGGATCAACCAGGTGACAAGTTGGGAAAACAAATAAACCTCTCCGAGTCGAGACGCAATTAAGAGGTTTTCTTAAATAACTATATAAATATAATTGGTATTATTTTAATCGTAATTAATTTACCTTAAAATTCTAGTTAAATCGTTTTAAGAAACTTTATTCCTAAAATAATTTTAAACATAGCTATTGTTAACGTTTGAATTCAAGCGTATGCCTCTTTAACAATTTTTGCAAATTTAGGTTATTGGGAGGCTAGACGTTTCTCGTAACCTTAGCCGATCGACGTGTTCTTCTAAATCTTAAGCCAAAAATTGCTTTCTGAGAACACATTTGATCCGATTTGACAACTGCGAACGCGGTGACAGATACGTCAATTGTAATACCTAACGTCAATTGTAATACCTCTCAGAGAGAATTAGTTCGTCCCAATTAATTCTCTACGCGTACAACTTTTCATACCGTTTCCTATATTCACCGCCGAAGGGAGTTAGGAGGCAAAGGAGACTGACAGAAAAAATAATTAATCGTATATAGACTGACGTATTCCCGGAAAAACTATCTTTCGATGACGTTCGTATTTTTCGTTGGCTCTCAATGATGTCATTGTACGCCTCAGAAACTGATTGGCTTAAAGACAAATGAGGTAATGCTTGCAACGAAAGGCGAAATAACCGGCGCCGAAAATAAGTTTCCCGAGTTTTATTATTGACTCTGACTTCGGGAGTGACGGAACGCGTTGAACGCGCGCGCTCGCTCGACACCCCAAAGAGTATCGCCGCAATTAAAAAAGCTCATTAATCCAATCGGAAATTATTTATATTAGGGGTTAAATTAATATATATTTAATCTTTAAAATAAACCAACTTCCTCGAGAAAAAAAGGTAATAAAAATTTGTATAATTACCTTTTTCTGATTTCTCCAATTTAAATTTCCCGTTTAATTATAATTAATTAGTAATTAAAGTATTTATGCTGGGAACCCCGCTCCAGTTTCTAATACCTAGGGGTGGGGGAGGGTTACCTGAAGTATCTAGTAGAGAGAGAGAGAGAGAGGTGTAAATGATTGACGTCCCCGCTCCCCGGTCTTGGTCAAGGTCCCTTCACACAATACAATATTTGCCCCAGTAGGAGTGACGGGCACTTTGTTAAGATACCTGTAGTACGGAACTGGGTTTTTTTTTTTTATTATTTAGTCTGACGAGCAAGTCCCGCCTCCTCTGTTCCTAGTAGAGACCTTGAACAGCGGGAAGCTCTTCCTCTGGCTGGCAACAGTCCCGGCAATAGATGTTTTAAAATGTCTTCTTCTTTTGACAGAACCAGCCATGACGTCTTTTTTCAACTCTTTGTACGACGACACTCGTCTGGAAGCCCGCTCATTGTCGCTGAAGAGGAAAGCCCTAGATTTGGGCAATTATCGCGAGAAAATGACCTTAAAGACGGACAAAGAGGGTGGCGGACTGTCCAATCGGATGTTGGTCAAGACCTCCTTAAAAATCACGGACTTTTCCCTGATGAAGGACTTGCAGGACACGATGCCCGACGAAGACGCTTTGGTGCCGCAATTAGAGACCTTGAACACGCCGCTGGTCGATTTGAAGGGTTCTATCACGGCCACCATTGAGGACTTGGAAAAAATGAATAAATTGGGTTCAGAGGGACCTTTGGCCTTATTGGGAGGCGCGCCCAACCTTAGAGCCGTCCAAGTCTGTGACGATTTCGAACACTCGACAGAATTGCATCTTTTAGATGAGAGTGAAAAATCAATCAACATTGCGGAATTTCTCAAAAAAGTAATAGAGATGACTTGGCATTTTGGCAATGAGCTAGCGTTTAATCGGGTCTTTTTTTTATTTATTTTAGGACGCGCCATTTGGTATAACGTCGCAAGTACCATCTCCGAAAGACATGTCTGATATTCCAGTTCCAATTTTCGAGGCCAATTCCATCAGTCCCGCTAGCTTGTACTCGGGCGCTAGTAGTCCCGCGCACTTCTTCAGCGGCGGTGCGTCCAGCGAGTGCCTTCCAACCACAATCGAACTGACCAATCAATCAAACTGTTTCTCGAGCATCTCCCCTAAAAAGGAGACGTCGTCTTTGTCGTCTAGCCTTTACGCTTTTGAGCCGTCCACGTCATCGAGTTGCGGCTTTAATTTCTTCGCGGGAGAATCAACTAGTTGTCACTCCGAAGATCGCTACCTCCAAATGAGGAAAAAGAACAATATGGCTTCTAAGAGGTCGAGGCAAACGCGCCGCGAAAAGGAACTCGAAAACGAAGCCAAAGCCAAACAACTTCAGGAGGAAAACGAACGTCTCAAACGCAAAGTTCAGGAACTCGAAGAGAGCACCATGAAAGCCAAAAAGTACTTGATAGAGAACGTCATGAGGCGAAAATAAAAATCATAATCAGCGTCATCGTACGTCCTAACATAATGGTACACCCTTGAAACTAAGCGTCTTGTTTTACGCCTCGCGGTTGTCAAACTCGAGAAAAACGCGAGCTGCCAATCAACGCCAATAATTAATCTTTAAAAAAAGTGTTTTTAATATAAATTGGTTCAAGTTTCAAATAATTATTTTCGCTGGCGAAAAAAAAGGGGGGGAGGGAGGGAGGGGGGAATCGCATTAAAAATAGATTTTTCAAAGTTTGCCTTCAGTCATTTTGTAAATATATTGATTCTTGGGGTTTTTTTTCTGAATATTTGACAAAGTTTTGGAAATTTTAAAACTGATGTTTACACTGTCCAAATATTTTTAATATCTAATACTAATAACGGGATTGTTAATGTAAATACGATATAAAAAATGTTTAAAAAAATGCCAAGAGAAGATATTGTTTGTTTTTCCTCGTTGCATTGTTGATGAAAAAAATAATAAAGAATGAAAATGATTTTAAATTCAAGAGTCTCTTATTTGAATCATGGATAAAGAATGCGCGTGCGGAAATTTGTTTTCACGCTATAGGATAGGCAACTCCCTATCTCGAACGACGGCTTATTCTGTATATACTCTGTTACAACATCGGTTGTCAGCACGCGCAAAGCTAGGTCTCTATGTAATCTAGTCTTGCGCGTGCTGACAAGAGACAAAAAACTTCAGGGTCTTCGGGATTTAAAATATCCGCGAGTTTTTTAGCTCGAGTGCACGGACTTTTAGGCTTTTGTTTCAAATACGCTGTAGGTAATTTCACACGTATTTGAAACTAAGGCCTAGAGGTCCGTGCACTCGAGCTAGAAAACTCGCGGATACTTTGAATCCCGAAGATCCTGAAGTTTTTGTCTCTTGACAGCACGCGCAAGGCTAGATTACATAGAAGCCTAGCTTTGCGCGTGCTGACAACCGATGTTGTAACAGAGTATAAACAGAATAAGCTGTCGCCCGAGATAGGGAGTTGCCGATCCTGTAGAGTGAAAACAAATTTCCTCACGCGCATTCTTTATCCATGTTTGAATCTTTAAGTCGCGAGCGCAAAAACCTTATTTTTCCCGGTTTTATGGGTTAAACTATAAGACTACATTGAAAAATGTGTTTTTCAGGTACGCGGCGTCATTATACTCTTTCAGTAGTCTGTCAACCATCGAAATTACAATTTCTTTGGTTAGAAAATTAGCCGAAAGAGTATAGAAATACTCGAGAATAAGTAGTTGCGAAAAAGCAACTTGGCTGGACGTTCTAGAAGGAAATCAATAAACAACTATTGTTGCTTAAAGTTTCTAAAAGAACGTTGCTACTCGAGAAAGATATAGATTTATCAGGAGTCGCTGAAATCTTCTAGAAACCGAGAGAAAAAACGATTTCTTAAAATAAAACGAGGCTTCCGTGTTTTTGTTTTTCCCCTTTTAAAGATTGTGTTGGGAAATTACCATCTCGAGTGTTACACGCGCGGCGTTTCTTAAACTTTCTAGAATAATTCCAAACCACTCTCGAAAAATCATTTTTGATTTTTAAATTTTAATAAAATTAAGTCTTAAAGTTAAAATTTATATTAAAAATAAATATATAAATGGAAAAATGTAAATAATTAATTATAAAACCAGTAAAAATTAAAACTTTTGTCTTTAAGCCCCTCCCCCTTTAATATATATTAATATTAATATTATATTCCCTAAAATGTTTCTTTAAATATTTTTAACAGTTTATAATATCTCTAATTTCGTTGTCTCTAAACAGACATTAATAGTTTTAACATTAGCAATTTGATAAAATATTTCCATCAGCGTAAATAGTTACTTTTCCTCTATTTATTATCTACAAAGAACGCGGCACGCTTTACCACCACCACCACCACCACCACCTGACCCCAGCGCGCCATGCTAAACAATCAAGGCTTTCTTCAAAAGTACAGAATAGATATATTGACGCCTGAAAAAACGCTTATAGACGCCGGGAAAAAAGGCGTATAGAATACTGAAAAAACCGCGTCTAGACGCCTGAAATAACGCGTATAGACGCCTGAAACATGGATTAACTAACGCTAGGGATTGTTCACTAACCGTGTTTCCCATGTAACACTGTCGCCAACTACATGTTCCGAATTATTCCTTGATTCCCCTCTTCATTCCCCCAATTTATTGGACCAAAACGGATGTAGATATAGCGCCATCTCTAGGCATAATAAATCGTTTTTGCAGATTTTAAAGATGGCGGCGCCCAATTTTAGACGGGATTTCAACTTGAAGGAGAGAGTAATGGAGTGGAAACCCCCATACCTTAAAGGGCGCCACCGGAGGCTTGCGGGGTCAAACTGTTGCGAAGCATAATGCCTAGCCCCCCGCCGCGACAGTGGCGCCACTCCCTATAGCCAAAAAGCTGAGTGTTTTCCCCCGTCCCTAAAGGCAGACTGCCTCGGGAGAGGTCCGGTTAGCCCCTTTAACCGTTGCCTTTGTACCCCCACCTACGGCACCATAGTCCTCCCATCATCCCCAGCGGTTAGGTAGGGTCGTGCCGGACGAAATTGTAAAGGACGCTCCCTCTATCTCAAAAATAGAAGCTAGTTCTCATTCAAATAAAATGGCGCTACGCGGCAGCACTTAGCAATCGCCTACGGAAGGGTAGGGGCGTGCGCGAGGTACACTGGGAGAGATACGGTGCCGCAGGTCGCCCATCATCATTTCCAATCCATCTGACTCCCTTATCCCTGATTTCAATTTTGACCTCATAGAACACGTGACATTTGGTCCAATTTTCTTATAACTTCCTGTTAGGGATAGTAGCTGCTGCTAGAGGGCGTTTGTTACATGCATGCTTCATCTTTTGGGGGGAACGAACTATCCCTAGCGTTAGTTAATCCATGCCTGAAAAAAACGCGTATAGAATACTAAAAACGCGCAGAGACGCCAGAAATAACGCCTATAGAAGCCTGAATAAAACGCGTATAGAATACTGAAAAACGCGCATAGACGCCTGAAAAGACGCCTAATTTTGTACCTTAAGTTACCGCGTAATCTTCCCCGCAATAAATCTATCTTTCAAAAGTTGATCCGACTGGCATCCATTGGTCAAATGACTATAAGCATCACGACGAAGACTCGTAGGAGCAATGGCAAAAGGACAAATAACGAACGCGCGACGAGCGCCCGTCACTTCTAAAAAACCACGCGGACGCGTTGCATTTCCCGCCCAAAAGCATTTAAAATATTTCGCGATGACATTTGTGAGTTGACTAAGGAAACAATTTCAAAACTAAGGCCTCCTTGACAAGAGAGGAGGAGAAAGAGATAAGAGTTGAGAAAATGTGACTAGAGAGAAAGACATACCGCGTCTACTTCTAAACTCATTTTGAGTTAGAAGACAGTTTCGTCCTCTTCGTAAGCGAAATTGCGTTTGGATCGAGTGAAAAACTGAAAGTCTTTGGAGACGAAACCCCCTCCTCCTCCTCCTCCCCCTCCCGAGTGATGAAGATTATGATGATGATGCGTCGACGTGGAAGAATTCGAGTGAATGGGCGAAGAACCGTGACTCTTGACAACGTTACGCGTCCGATTCGACTCCCAGACACACATCAGTTCGTCCTCCAAGTCCGTCAGTCGACATTCAGCTTCGTTTCCGACATGATCAAAGACAATTCCGCTGACTGGTTCGAAACTAGTCGTCGCGCTTTTGCGGGAAACATTGTCGTTTTCTGACAAAAAGATGCGATTAATAAATTAAACGCGCGAAAGACTTACGCGTCAAAAAAAAAAAAAAAAATAGTAAATGGGTCGTAATATTTACCATTAACCATTACACTAACGGAATTATAACTTTCGGACTGTTCCAGGCAAGCTAAGAAAGCGTCTCCTTCCACGGTGTAATCGAGTCCTTTATCGGGAGAACTTTGTCCCAAACTGTCCGAGTGCGTCAAGGCCCCCAAAGAGGAACAATTGCCATTCTTGTCCTTCTTATCCTTTTTTTCGTAAATGAATTCGTTGTCTTGCGAGTAAGGCCAACGCGGGTTCAAGGCTTTGCATCCTCCGACACCGCCACTCAGACGTTTCTTGCCTTTTTCTCGACGAGCGAAGACAAAAGGCAAGGGTGCGTCCCAGACATTGGGCAACGTCAGACTTAGAATCCCTCCCAAAATGGACAGAATTCCCCCCACCGCCACTCCTAGGAACCAATTCGATTCGCCCGCCTGCAATTCAATCAATTATACCATCTCTTTCTTAATGCGCGCGGTAACTTTCAACTTTGGGCCTTACATTTCTGGTACTTACCATTAGGTTTATGTGCGGAGTGACAATTTCGGCTATTTTGGCCCATAATAGACAAGTAGCGACGCCACTGGCTCTAATATTATTATTATGAAAATTAAGATTCGTATCGTTTTAAGAAATCAAGTATCCGGTTAAGTTAATACCGCAAGAAAGTCGGAAAATGTTTTCCAGAATGAAAAAATAGACAAGGCAGAGTAACTCGAACCAACTCTTTGCCCAAAGTGGCCGAGACATGGGACGATAGAATGATCAAATTATTGTTTTCGCGAGCTAAAAATTTTGTAAACAATCAATTAGTTATAGGTAATTGGCCATATGTCTAATCAGCGCCACTAGCGGATGGTCTGAAAACTACTCCCATAGAGTCTAGGTATATTTAAGCGGGTTTGCAGAATTTCCGTCAGATGGCGCGGCGTTCGAGCCACCTGGCGGAAATTCTGCAAACCCTCTTAAATATACCTAGTCTCTATGGGAGTAGTTCTCAGACCATCCGCTAGTGGCGCTGATTAGACATATGGCCAATTAGATAATTGGGCGACACGGGGAAGTATAACTTACAAGGCTTAAAAAGTGGCGCCACTTGAATCTCCAAAACAAAGGAACCCACGCACAAGAGTCCGCCAAAAATCAAAAGAAAAGCTTGCGCAAATTTAGGACCCAATCTGAATGACAATAAACTTATATAAATAATCTGCATGGTCAGACCATGAAGATAATTCTGGTCTTTACCTATTAATAACTAAATAGAGTAACATGATGATTCCCAAATGCGCGAATCCGCTGACGAACGACCTTAACTGTCTGCTCCTGTCTTTCATTATTATTAATTGGGGAACTTTAGTCGTATTGACCATGGCTACGACAAACCTGCAATGAAGGGAATGTTCAACTAAGTTGGGTCGCCGCGAGTATAACTATTTGAACAGGGAAAATGAAAATGCAATTACCAAACGTAAAATAATACCAAGGTGGTGGCGTTCAATTTATGATAAAAACAAACAGACTGTAGGGTCATCCTCTTTGAGGCAGTGCCCCCGACAGATCTGACGCTACTGTAGTAATCTTTCAGTTTCACTCGAAAACTGGGTGCTAAACAAACGCCATTATAATTCGCCAACCGTTCCAATTCGTTCTCCGCCTTCCCAACATTGTCACGCGCAACTTGCCACACCAGGGACGATGGAATAAGCCTATTATAGGTCAAAATTTATTCAAATTTTGGCAACTTCTTGGCAAAAGGTCAAGTTCAAGATGCTTCGAGTAAAAATGGGTACCAAAAGTAGGAGACGCAAATTAATCCTGGAACAGAGACTGCCAGTTGCAAAAACCTCCAATGATGAACAGGCCACGTTAACAATGTTAAGATCAATTCTCCAACGGCCCAAAACAAGGACAAAATTACGCAAAACTTCAACTGGTAAGGGGTGGGCAGCATTTCCAACAGAAGGACGAATGACACACACTGCACACCCTACATAATTTCTTTTAATTCCTCGAACTAGTCGTGGGGGAAATATTTTATGGTGGAATTCATAAACCCGTCGGACGCAACGCAATTTAGTACAGGCAAAGGCAGGGCGTCGTGCGCAAACGTCTGCTTTTTGCGCACGACGCCCTGCCTTTGCCTGTAGTACATTGCGTTGCGTTCGACGATAATGAATTCCACCTTTAAACAACTCACGGCTGTAAAAACTCCAATGAAAGTATAAAGGGTAGCAAAAGTGACGTAATTGGGGGAAAAATGCAAGGCAATTGAGGCGCAAGTGTTGCCAATAACAGTCACAAAGAGAATCCTCTTGCGGCCAAATTGGTCAGCCAGAGAACCAAATATTAGACAACCAAGAATGGAACCTCCACTTAGCAAAAACGGCAACAAATTTGCCAGATACTCTTTCTTACACACCAAGTCCCACTAAGGAAACGCACGAAAAACCATTTAAACAACCGTACAATGAAACTAAACAGTAAATTTAACAAGTACCGACTTCAGAGACAATGGTCCATTCTTTATCAGGTATCATATATTCCCATCCATCCGCGCAATAACGAGTTCCTTGAGCGTGATCTTTGGGATTCTTGTACATTTCGCAAGAGGAAAAGCTTTCGTCATTTTTTAAAGGTAATAAGTCTGTTAGATCAGTTCCAGTTGTAACATTTATCTGAACCAAACAGCGATGAGGCGGGGTTTCCGCGTAAAATGTTAACAAAATCTTAGGGAATATGACGGGGATTTGAATGCAACACAATAAAAAGGCGATCAGTACTTGAAATCGACCTGGTTGCCCAAATAAAAGCAAAATTTCATCTAGTTGCGATAACATGATCTCTCAAATTTTTCCCAAGAAACGCGATTTTTAAAGCGCGTTTCTGGATGTGTTACTTGTCACTAACGCCACTTAATTGTTGTTGAGCGGTTCAGAACTTTAATTATTTTGTTGAAATTAATTAACTTCATCACCGTATTTCTAACTTTTTCAAAGTGGTGACCAGGTTCGATGTATTTGAATTTGACACTGACACTTCTTTCCTTGGATTCTGGCCCATTTCCTGTGTACACGCCTTGTTAACTAACTTAATCTTTACTAAATATTATTTCATTAACGTAACTAAATATTTAAATACCGAAAATTAATTAGGTTATTTCATCCGCGGAGAGATCCGATTTCCCTATCACCATCCGTACGGTCGCCAACTTGCCAAGTCGCCCTCGCCGTCGATCTCTGTGCATTCGCCGCAGCCGCGCACCGTGGCCGCTGTCAAAAAAAAAATGCACCAAAACAAACGATTACGCAATCGTATAAAACACGTGACAACTATGACATGACCGAGGCCTAACTTGAATTAAAACATTTTTCGTTAGTAATAACGTATTAACGCGCTTTGTTGAAACCATTATTTGAAATTTAGGAAATGAGATAGTTTCGCCGATCTGATTTTGAATTTTTTTTATTGTTAATAGCCTTTGTGTGTCAGTGCGGCGGTCCCCTCATTAGATAAGGTAGCTTCAGGGGTGTGGCTCGGGTTACGATTCACGTCCAGCCAGCATGACAACATCCACCCTAAAATGACAAAGTCATATTTCTTTAATTGTTTGGATCCGTTGACCCGCGAATTTTACAGCTGCTAATTATCTTCGCTCTACGAGATTTCGATTGTTCGCGATCCATCGCCTATTCTTTCCTCTTTCCAACCCGCCCCACGTGCCGATCTCTCATTTAAAAAAAATTAAATGATTCCGCCCTAATTGACCCAATGATTGACCTTTAACCGAATAATGCCAAGGTCTGGGGGGTAAATCCGGGTGAAAACGACACCTAATCGCGCCTAGTAATTATTGCCTACCAAATAAACACCGAAAACAAAAGTTACAATTTGAAATTAGGCCTTTTTCCCGCCGTCTCGCTTCGCCATCTATTATTAGAAAACGATTACATTTCGTTTCAAGCTGCGCTTCCAGCTTTCTCGTCAAAACAGTGTTAAATTTAATTAATTGGGTATTTAATTAGTAATTACATTTAAAAACCATGCAAAGCGAGGATGAAAGTGACAATGATGACCAATTAATGCCCAAAGCCCTTCTAGTTGATGGCAATGATGAAAACTTTGACTTAAATCTTCCACCAACATCGGGAAACGAGTATTTAAGACGCGTTCAAGAAGAATATAAAAACTGTCCTAAAATTGTGGTGGCTAATATTGACACGAGTAAATTCCTAGCGAATCAAACGATCAGAGTCAAAAACTCTGAATGTTTACCAGCTCCAAATGGCTACGCTCCCACCTTAGAGTGGCAAACGAAACAAATGGCAGATTTCTCAGATATGAGACGGGAGATTTCTAGATACAAACAACGACTAAAACTAACGAATAAAAATATCATACCTCCAATAAAATTACCCTCAATCGAGGACGACATCGGTTGGTGTCAATTCTGCTTTGGAAATCCTATTCTGCCACCCGAACATCCCGATCTCTCTAAGAAAGGGAACCCTCCGTTACTGAGCATAGTTTGCTCCATGACGCAACCTTTAGTGGAAAACGTCTTAGCTTACCACGTTTCATGGATGGAGGTAACGGGATTCTCACCTCAACAGGGCAGATGGTTTTACGCGCTTTTAGCCTGTTTGGAAAAGCCATTAACACCGGAAGTTTGCTCAACATTGAGGTCCTTAGCCAGAGCCTGCGCTACTTTGAGAGCCACTTTGGCCAGCAACAAAGAACCCCTTTTAGTTCCTTTAAATTTGTTAATCTGTTTAGTTGCTAGGTATTTTGAACAAAAAGATTTGGCTGATAATTAAAAATAAATTGACACGATAGATTTTTATTGATTGCAAATAAATTTTTTATTCTTGTGAATAAATTGCGAATAACAATTTAATAAATAATTAATTAATTAATTATTAAGGCTGCTCAATTTGGTGGTCTCATTTCTTTCAATAGAGCTTCAACCTGATAATTAAATTTAATTTAAACATAGTTATTTCTATAATTTAAATTAGAAATATTAATTTTAATTTTAATTACCATTGAATATTGAACCTTCTTGTGGTTTGGCAAATGTTCTAAGAAAGATTGAAATTCTATAACGGTTTTTTCAAGTCCCTTACGTTTCACGAATTCCTAAGAAGAAGAAAATATTAATAATTAATTAAACATTTAAAATCACATAATGATTACAAAAAATTAATGAATTAATTACTTTGGCCATTTGTTTATTATCAGGTAATAAGAGGGCGGTCGCTAAGGCGGGAATCACTCCGTATTTGGCCAATTCCTTGGCCATTTCAATTAAATTAAGAGATTTTAAACAATTCGATCTGTAATAAAAAAATTAATTAGTAACAGAAGTATATAATACTTCTCTTCGAGAGAAGTGTACAAGCACAAAGCTGGGTGAGTGTAACGTCACTCTTCCCAACATCGGAACACTTAGAGCAAGGTTACTAAACCGAATCGCATACACGATAAATAGTTCCCTCACCATTACTCTATTAGCGCTTAAATATTTGGCAAGACGCATGCGCTTGTGCATTGCATTTTGTCCCACGTCAAGACAATCAAGGTTTGTGTCAACTTGATTGCTGGGGGATTTAGTGCCAAACAACTATTGAATTCACCTTACGGTGCGAGAGTTACCCATTTGTAGTTTGATAAGCGGGAAAGCAAACTAAAAGGTGAACACTGAGCCTGGGAAGAATGACGTTACATAACTAAAGCATTAAGAGGATACAGAGTTTCATCCTTCTTCTATTATCCCCTTCTGTTAGTAATCAATCTTGAACACAGGATGAGTTTAACTTTAATTACTTGGAAACAAGCGTGAAAATATATTGGGCGTCTTCTTGACTTTGACATTGTTCGATTTTGTTATTGATGACGCGCGTCCAAGCTTTGGAATAAGAGGGACTTAACCAGAAGGACGTTTGATGATTAATTCTTTCCAGAAGTCGTCGCAATTCTTCGTTCATTCGCAACGAGATCATGTTACGGAAGATCGAATCCCAAATGTCCTCGTCCCAAATTTCTTCGCGAATGCAAAGTGACGACGCCAATGACAAAGCCTAACGTACAAAAAAATTACGCATTCCGTTTCTTTCGCGACATTGTAAGACAAAAATAATTACTTTGGGGAAAGAGAAAGTGTTTGACAAGACGTTCTTAATTAAATCCCTCTTGTCCCATTCTTGGAAGACCTCTAAGGGATAGGGTAATTGTAATTCCTCCAACTGCGAAACGAAGATCAGGTCACTCAAGTATTCCCTCAGTTTTTGACGCGTTTTGCCAACGATTTGAATTGTCTCTTCTTCATTGAAAATCAGCAAGAAACACATGAGAGATTGAACCCGTTGCACGCAACTACAGTTCTCCTGAAATAGACAACATTACGCGCCTCGTAAGGATAACTAACGTTATATTTACTTACAGACTCGAATCTTTTCAGGTATTCTATCATTTGGTCCTGACATTCAATATCTCGCAATAGATTAACGCTTCTCCAAAGATTGTCAGTCCAGATTTCTCGATCGTTCGACGTAAAATCCATAGCCAATTGGTTCACGTTAAGAGTGAATGTCTGCGGACAATTAATTGATCACGCGTCTAATATTCTCAAGCGCGCGTTCAAGTACTTGAAAAAATACTTACATCGTCAATCATACCACCGTCCAGGTTGGTCCAAGGCATCCAAGTAGTTAAGAGTGACGCGTATATCTCATTCAGGTCGCAATTCACCAGTTTAGCGATTTGTTTGACGAGGGCGAAGGCCGCTTTCTTGTCAGAGACGGCCAACAGCTCGGTTTTCAATTTGTCCTCGAGAATGGCGACGATTAACTTCTCGGGATCATGCATCAATTGCGAGTAATGACTTTGAGAGAATCCGTATTTCTTCAAAAGTAATTCCAATGATACGTTTTTGTACAAGTTTCGACTTTGTTTTGCGCATTCGATCAACTTAGGGTTGCCCGTCTTCTGACCAGACCTTTCCGACAAGGTGGCCAATGACCGAGTCAATTGCACCTTGGTTTCGCCTTATAAAACAAACATTAAAATAATTAATATATTAAACAAAGGAGATACTTAATTTTGAGTCACTTAATTACACGACGGAATTTTATTAATTATCCAAGAGACTAGCTTGAAGGCCATATCAAAGTCGTCGATGTCCATGACGAGCGTTCCGACGCGTTGGATGAACTCGACGTCAGCCGTTTCCCCAAGTAATTCTTCGCCCTTTGGTTGACGCGATAACCATTTTATCGTGTCATTTTTAAGAGCACGAATTTTCACTTGGTCAGTGCGTAACTTAAGTTAAAAACCCCGAAATTAAATCAATTAAGTATTTAGTCGGCTTTAAATTAATTTAATTCTCTTACGGAAAAGATGGTGGCAACCAAAAGCCATTCTCCCACATTTTCGGGGAATAATTCCGGGTCAATAATCTTCAGGATTTTATCGGAACTTTGAGATAGCAAATGGAATGGTAATCGAAGCGAGGCCAGATCTGGAAGTTGATCGTCATCGGGATGATTTCGAAGCCAAGTTTCGCTCTCGATTTCTGTTGGAGGACTGACTCTGACGTATCGTTCTAAAAACGCCAGAATTGTCGAGTTTTTTTCCCAATTTTGACGGACAATCTTAGGATGGTCTGCTAAAGAACACTGAATGACGCTTTGACAAATGAAATTCAAAGCTTCGTAGCAATAACTATTAACCTGAAATGATTCATTGTCAAAAAAACAATTAACGAGTCCCTAGCTGAAGTCCTCTGAGACTTACCAATGGGAATATTTCGATTAAGACGTCAAGGATAGCGTTCTTATCAGCGACGCAATTGACGATTGTTTGACATTTCGTCAAAAGTTCTTGGAGTTTTGTCGTCTCAGTCTCATTCGGAATACGTTGTACTCCCCATAGTTGTACCAGGTCGCTTTGAATCAAGTATTTCAAGTAATGGAAGAAGATTTGATCCTTATTCTGGTTGAAATCTGAACAGAATAACGCCAACTGTCTCAACTCCAGCGCGGGACATTTCATCAAATCCGCCAGAATTAGAGAGGAGTTCTCTTCATTGGGAACATCCTTCATTTGACCAATGAATTAGCCACGAGTGAACAATTTAAGATCATAAAATAAGAATTAGGCACCTTGCAGTTTATTTTAAGTTTGTTGAGGTCTTCGAGCCAACAGGCATTACGATAGATGGTACCCGCTTTCGTCGATAAACTCTGGTTTTTCATTTCCATCCCGAATTTGAAACATATGACGCTAAAGGACTTTAGTCTAGAGTGGTCTTTGGCGTAACGTTGCATGACGCGCTAAATGAATAGATTGCACTAGTACCTGAGCCCCTTTGTCTTACCATCAACCCTGGACCTTACCTTAATAAGTTGCAGCGCATCGTCTCGAGTCAAAACGGTCAAGACGCCGAGTCCCGCGGAATAATCGCAATGACCTTGACTAACTATTTTATGGATCAAGGAGGCGCAAACTTCTTTCAAAGCCGATTTGAACTCGGAATTGACGTCTTTCAAGGCCGACAGCTCTTTCTAACAAAGTAACCATACAGGCGTGTCAAATTACAAATGAGAGCGACTACTTTTCCAACCAGTGGTTCCCATTTTGTAGCAGACAGTGAACTAGAGAACTAACCGGATCGAAATCTTTGCGGGGCTCATTTTCGAGGGTCCTGGCGACGAAGTTGGTTTGCAAGAAGACAAAAAGCGAGAGGGCCATTTGGTCTTGCGCTTTCGAGCGAAGTTTCAACAGGATGTTCCTAGACAAAGCGAATAAGCGCAGAAGAGTCGATAAATCGACGCGTTTCGAAGTAAAGTTCGAAACGGTGAGACATTCCAGGAAATTAGGCAAGATATCCTTGACGGAAATGGCCAATCCTTGATCTCGGTAAATCTTCGAGAACTTCCAAACGTTGTATTTGTCCAAAGGCTGGGGAACTTGTCCGCGACGACAGGCCAAGCGAGTGTCCAGGGCGTAAAGGGATACCAAAGCCGACGTCCATTGACACAGATGAATGCATTCCATCATCAAATAGTCCTGGCAATCCACCAGTAATTGGCAACTAACCGCGTGCAAGTCGGCCACAATGCCTGCCACATTATCAGTGGCGAAAAGTTCTTTACTGCTCAAGAGACGCTTCAAGACTTGGAAAATGACTTTGTCCGGACAATTAGATTTAACCACATCCCTAACATAGAGATACTGGCCACAATTAAAATCCACCCGATTCCCGCTAACAATTACAACATACGTGATTAAAAGTTTCGCTTGATCTACGTGGCTTCTTAAAATCAATCTCTCAATGAGATCACCATAAACCAGGCCTTTGGGCAGAGACAGAACGTCACCCAAGCGAACTAAGCTTTCTACCAAGGATTTCTCGGCCGACCTTGCCTCCTTAACTTTGCGTTCACCCTCCGACAAACGAACTCCCTAATATACCATCAACTTAAGAACCAAGGACCGCAATTACGAGTATGATAAAAGACAAAAATAAACCTGAGGTAACTGTGGTCTGCCTTCATTAGCGATAGAGGAATATAACTTCCACTTGTCTTCCTGGGTGATGGCCATGTTTTCCGCCTCGAAACAGTTAAACTCCGTCTAAAGCGAAGATTTAATTACTTACTTAAGTTTCGCGAGTCTAGAGCGCCGATTCTCTAGGTACCTGAAGGCTGTAGACTTGTTTCGCGAGCTGAAACGATATTTCCCAGTCGGGGTCATTGGGTTTCAACTTGAGCAACCGGGAGGTGACGCGAGTGGCTACGAATGAAGCGTTAACCAAATAGTCGTAATGACCCATGGCAATTTGAATATCCGAATGTTGTAGTATCGATTCGCAAAAGTTGTAAATTCTGGGTCCGCAATCGATAGAATCCTCGGCCGATAAATCCGAGTACAAGTCTATTAATCGGGATATTTCTCGCCGATCAAGTAGAATGACCGCGTATCTCAGGTAACAGTCGCTTCGGCGCAACTCCGGGTACCATTCTACAACTTGCAGGGAGTCAACCAAAACGTCATCTTGACTTTGAGTCAAAATGAAGAACATCAAAGACTGTAGGGAGAGTTTGAGGATATTCAAATCATCAGCTATTAGGAATACTATCGTCGCCGTCTTACGTAAGCTTTATCGCTGGCGCAGTTATAGTTGAAACTGGTTAAACGATACTTGATTAAGATCCTTTTAAGATTGGCTCGTTGAACTTCGATTTCGGCGTGCTTTGATCTGAGGAAAGTAAAGTAACGCGTCCATACCTTCCCGAGTAGACCAAAGAAAGTGAAATCTATATTATATACTCACAACGCCGGCTCTCGCGCGCATTTTTGGGCGAACTCCCGAATTGACTGACTCCAAGGGACAGGAGCGTGTCCTAATATTAACTTGACGGCTTGGGTTCGAGACTCGGACTTCCTAATGAAGTGGACCACCTTGAGGGCGGCGTATTCCCAAGGAGCTTCCGTGTGATACCACCAGGGAACGCTCTGACTTCTAACGCAATCGGCGATGAACGCCAACAAGACTCGCTCCTCCATCAACTCGTGGTCTTTGAAGAAGTTTGGCAAGAAACCCTTCATTCCATTTTCCAGTTTATTTCCCTTGACCAAGAGATCCAGGATGACGAAAGCCACTTGCGTTTTGTCCGACATACAATATTGTTGCGTCGACAAGAAACATCCGTAATTGGAACGGAGAGTCGACAATTCCTCCAGGCTTTTCAGCAACGCGTTCAGTTGCCGAAATTGGTCCTTGCGTAGCGCCACTCGATGGTACTTATCACTGACCAGGGAACAAGTTTCCGCGAAGACCGAGAGTAATTTCAGGCTGTTCGAAGGCCAGTCACTTTCCTCGGCCACTTCGTACAGTTTGGCCCTTTTTAAGATCCATTCGCAAATGTAATCCACTGAATCGGGAAATTTGAGAAAAACCGGTTGCAAAAACGATTCCTTCAGGAATGACATCAAATCATTCGATTGTACAACAACGGGAATCGAATCCAATATAACTTCCACAAAATCCTGATTTTCCTCTGACAAGATTTCATTCTGCGTCAAAGAAAAGACCCCCCCAAATATTATTCCCTAGATTTAAAAAGAAAAATTAATATTTCAGTCATTTACGTAATGTCTGCTCCATAGAAAAAAGGCTTGACTAATTTCATTTGATTTTAAAAATGACACAAATAAAGACGAGACACTTTTCTTGCAAAAATCAAACCAAGAATTCCTGTAATCGCAATTAGCAAGTTTAAGCGAATTAACTTAATCGCATTTAGTTTTATGGTAATAAATTTAAGCGCGGGTAGTTTACTTTAATCACAATTACTTTGATCGCACTTACCATTTTTCGGGGTCGGGATTTAATACCAAAAATGTATTCAGTTTTTCCTCATTTTGCGAAATCTAATTAAATTTAATTCTATAGATTCTATTAAATTAATTTGTAGCAAAATTAAGCAATTAAACTAACGGGTTTCTGGAAATTCGCGACTACCTCGGGGAAATCTCCAAGCTGAAATCGTTAAATTCAATTAAGAAACAATTAATTAATTAATTAACTAATTAGCCTTATTCCTAATCAGCGCCACCTACCCATAGCGGCTACTTTGAGAACTACTGTAATCGACAAGCCAACCAGATGCCGCTAAAATCTGGTGACGTCATTTTTGGTAAGACCCCGAGAATGCCCGTCAGTGACGTAACCAGATTTTAGCGACATATCTGATTGGCTTGACGATTACAGTAGTTCTCAAAGTCGCCGCTATGGGTAGGTGGCGCTGATCAGGAATAAGGCTAATTGGAATTAAATAAAATTATATTTCTTATTACAACTTGTAGACAAATTTGAAACATTTCTCTCGTTAATTCCTGATTGGGAAGTCGAATTTTTAGCGCGAATTCAGAGACAAATTGCGCATCCTAAATTAACCAAATTTATCGAGGATAATTAATTAATATATTTAATATTATTTAATTAATTTTACTTTAATTTTAATTAAACGTCGCTTGATCGTTTCCAAAATTTCTCCCGAAATATCTTCAGAGGCCAGATAAGTCACCTCGGCTTTAAAAACGCTCTAAAAATTAATTAAAATTAGCGTTATTAAGTTAAACTCGATGAATATTAATTAACATTTACTTGTAGATCTAAATTAAATTGTCTCGCAAAAGTTTCAGCTTCGCGAAATCGTCGTTTTTGAATTAATTTTTGCAATCTGCGACAAATTAAAATTTAGTTTTCGGGGAAGAGACATAGATAGGTTTGATGTAATTGATACCTCATTTGAGGTTGAGCTTCGCAAATTTGACGTATTTTAATAACGTCAATGTTTTCATTAAATTTCGAGGAAATTCCTTCAACAAAATTAAGTAGGCCATCTTCATTGTTAAGGGGGTCGGACAAACGACAAAAATTCGATACTTTAACTTTATAACAATTTTTTAGAGACGGGAAATCTTTGTAAACAATTTCGAACAAATCATCGTCTCTTTCCAATAAAAAAACCAATTTTCGTTGGGATACCACGCGACTCCTAATTAAGTATCGAAAGTTAACTAATTAATGCTGAATTAATTAGTTAATTTAGGTTTAAGTACCGATTGCCGGGACTACTTTCCAGCATTGTAAAATCAATTATTTTCCCAGAGTTCCAATTTTGGATGACACTTAATGTATCGCGACAAAGCGTCAGGAAATTTCCCTGCAAATTTTTTATTTCGGCAAGAAATCAATGAATGAATCTGATTGATGCAAGCAGAAGTGAGATGAGACCAGAAGTACTGAGCTAACGAAATTCTTCACTCGGCGAAAGTGAATATTCTTGATAACACAAGAACGGTTGGCCCTCTGGTGGCGGTTTCAGAATTTCCCCTTCAAAACGTGAGACGCTCGCGGTGGTAGACGGCCGAACTAGATTCAAGCACCCGCCTCCATGTTCCGCCGCTTTAGGTTGAGGGGAAGGGGGTAAGAAATGTTTTTGGAACTCGACCAATTTTTTTCTCTCTAGCGTAGGCTCGATTGAAGCGGCGTAAAATCCTCAAATTTGTTCACTAATGCCAGGATCTACTATCAATGCTAGAGCCCTTCACTTCTAGTCTCATCTCACTTCTGATGCAAGTCGAGAGCTAGGTAACCCTTACTTGATTATCAATAGCAAAAATATATCTTCCATCATTAGAAAAACGGGCTTTTTTGACACTGGTATCTACGGTACTCGGAATATTTTAGAATTTTATATCTTAAATAAATTATTATTCATATATTATTTAATACATGGCTCAAACTGATGCACATAATCCTCGATTTTATCCTCGGCAATATTGCAGCCAATAATATATTGTCCCGATCCCTTTAAAAATGATTTAATTAAACCTTAATTATTCAAGGGGGGATCGAGGGAGGGCTGGGGAGTGAGACCTACGTAGCAGTTTAAAGAGGATTCGCATTCAGAAAAAAATAATCCTTTGGCAAGACTGTTCTCGTAAATTTCATACAGTTCTAAACTTTGAAATTGCTCTGTACAAAATTTCTTTTTAACCTCCAACAAATTTTCAGTTGAAAAAGCTATAAATTTAATTAAGTCAATGCTATAATTGTCTTGAAAGTTGAAACTATTAAGCGTAGCCTATTAATACCAGTTTTCAAAGAGTTCAAGTCGATTTTCTTAAAGCAATGTATTTTTTGTCTGATTGTCAAGACGGCAACTTCGAAAAAACCTAAATAACATTTATTTTAATTTAATTTAATTTAAAACTAATCATTCTAAACATTTCAGCTTCATCTACCTTCATTCGTGTAGCAAATAATATCAAAAAAACTTCCTTTATCTTCAACCGGTTTTGTTAACTCCTAAATATATTTAATTTTAATTGAAGTGCTCTGGGAATTTTACTAAAAAATATTTCCAGACCTGACGAATTAATCTTTTTTGACTATCAATATGTTGAATGCTAATATGACCACTTTTTTCTCCGACAAAAAGCAATTCTGAATCTTCAGTAATTGCCACACATTCAACTAATGATTCTATTTAATTATAAATTACGTTTTTAAGCCTTAGCGTGTTTATTTTTATATTAAAATTAAATTGATTCAAATTCTACCAAATTCAACTGAGAGGCAAACTTCATTAGAGTTTTTAAAGATGGTAACCAAGTTATTAGTGACTATGACAGTTTTGTCAATAGAATTTTTAATTATTATATTAGGACGACCAATCTAATAAATGCAATGTCAATATGACGGATTACCTAACCATGATTTTTCCCATCTATTAAATTATCTTACATGATCTTGGCTAGAAAATTTGGCAACAGTAATTGCTTCATAAAGCCCTTGATTAGGACCTTGTTGAAAAAAGGCTGTCGTCTCCTCATCGCAACAACTTAAATCTAAACTCCACATTCTTCTTCGTTAAATCAATAAATTGGTTTGATTAATATTACGCGTTTAAAACCAGTTAGGATAGAAAACATTGGTTCACGTGTTAGGAGGTATTCCCGCCAAAATTCATAATTTCATGCCAAAAAAAAAGCCATAACTTTCATAGGCCTTGGCCATAAAATGTTTACTTACACAATTCAGCTGTTAACTTCGTCTAGATTCCAAAGGTTTGGTTTTAAAATAAACTTCAGGAGACCGCAATTATGTTTCGAGTCATTAACGACACGTTATGAACTTAATTATTTTATTAAATACACGATGAAGGCGTTTGCCACTGAAACTACGCGGCAAAAAGTAACCGGGGCCGAAAGCGAATAGGAAATAGGGGAACTGTCACGTGACAAATAGCGGGTTTTTTTGAAATTCACAATGCCAAGCAATGCCGTGTGCATTTACTTTACTACTATTAATCATATATTGACTAAAATTGGACTTAGAAGCGATTTTTACGAGCATTTCGGGCGTGAATTAGTTCGCCTAAAAGAGCAAAACAGGAAATCAATAGACAAAACATCCACAAATAGAAAATCCCTTCAAAGTCTTCAAAATTCATAGTTTTCTCTCCTCTTTCTTCGTTCGCAGCGATGCATTTAGCCCAACCACGGTACATTTCACTCAACCAGACGGACATGAGACCAGACTCGGAAAGACGGTAGATTCTGGTCCGCAAATTAAGACAATAATCATAAGAATAGTTAATTCAATACAAGCTCGCTTTATCCAAATACCCGTCATCGATTCCTGCCTTGAAGCTCGCGGGCAAACGATGATTCATGGCCAGATATATATAGTAGGGTATAACCGTTTCCTTGGCATCGTAGAACATTCCCCTTTGGGAACTGGCGCAACGTTTCCCCAAATAGTACTGCATAGTTGAACCTTCGGCCAGCAAGACAATTTTCCCATTGACAACCTGTTCCAGGTTCTCGTCGGCGTAAAATGATCTCGAACTGACGTAGCCATCCGATTCGATGACTATCTTATTTACCTTCATTAGCGATTCTTGTCTCGAACTCTACATTTTACAAAGAGTGTTATTCAATGAAATAAACACTAGTATAAGATTTAAATAATGTAGGAACCCTCAATAAATGCTCGAAGATGGAGCCTTTAAAGACTAGAATGCGAGTACGCTTCACTCTGGACAAGTCGTGAATGTTGTCAATGCGTGGCGGATCCGCTTGAACCATCAAGCTACTTTTAAATTGTCCCATGAAAGCGTTCATCAAGGTCAGGACCGAAAGACACCAGATCATCAAAGAAAAGCGCGAGACGTCCCTTTTGGGGTCACGTTGGGTACCTATCCTTATGGCAAGAGACCGGTCAAGCGAGTTCGGGAAAGAGGACACTGGTTACCTTCTAAGAAAAGAGCAGCCAGGTAGTCCATTATTGTCGTCATCATGTGATAGGACAAAGATTCCACGTCGTGACGAATCCCCTCAATTTTGTTCAATGTCCTCTCGGCAAAAACCGAAACAATGGACAGTATGATTAAGGCCAAGAAGGTGAGCAACCAAAGCTGAATGTAAGGGTTGCCGTTTTAGCTCTACAATTGACCCTTATCAACTATACTCGGAAGCAATTACTTCAAGGTCAAACGTCATTATTATCCCGAAGAGGTTCTTGGGAATCTCGGTTTCCCTTCCGGATATAATATGCAAATGAGAAGTGTAATAAGGAGCGCTGAAATGGCTCACTTCCATTCGAACATGGTTGGCCGAACTTGGAATTATGATCATGTCACTCGTCTGTCAAGATAAGTATTCGCTGGAGTTCCGCTACTACAAAAGTGATGGGTGCATCTGCGAGACTTACGTTACGTTGGAACATTCCAAAGAAGCCGTCCCAAGACCCATCTTCCTTTTTAGAACCCCAGTGACCCGACCTAGCCACGAACTTGTGAGTAAAGTTTAAAGAGGTTGAAAAATAGTCTAGCATCTTGGCGGCGACGCCCGTCAATCTACCATCTCGGTCCTCATTGAGCCACGGAAGAATCTGCGTCCCAGCGAGGACAGTTTGTTTGTAACGACATTGAATGAATTTCGAGTCAACAGAGGGAATGACGGGATGATAAAACATCACCATATTCCCTCAGATGTCCCAAATATTTCCAATGGAGAATAAAAACGTTACGTTTAACATGCAGAGTCTTAGTTCCTTGACGCCGGTATTGTAAGGCATCGTTCTCTTTTTGAGAGCTACCTTAGTTGCCGAAAGAGTGTCCAGTTGTCTCAAAGTTTCACCTCTGACGGAAAGAGTGTTTCGTCTTTAATAGGCTTTAAGGGGCAATTTTCTCGAAAAACAAACACTGGCCATACGAATTTTTCTTTCCAAAATTACCCCATTTTAGAAAAGAAAATAAAAACTGTCCATGTCCGCAAACAGAAGCCACAAAATGCCGACTTAAGACACCCTCCGCCTAAGCTAATAAACCCTTCAGATGAGAGCCTGTCCGTACTTCAAGAACTTGAAAACAAAAGCACCATAATTCCGTCTGAATAGAATATTTGAATACCATTTATTTGTTTGGAGCTGAAAAGTAATTTTGCCTTCGAAAACCCATAATCTACCTTGAGAAAAAAAAATTCAATTTATGCCTTTTTATGATAATATTATTATTGATGATATCCCCGATGAGAAAAAAGGTCCTAAGTTTCCTTGAGTAAATAAAACATAATTTGGGGAGAACAGTTTACTTAAACCTACAATATTTGCCTGAATATTTTTGAAAACAAAACGGGTTTGTTTTCAAATGAAAGGGTGGCTAGTATAAATAAACGGTAGTACGGTCGTACGCCCGCGAGGGGCTACTCACTTACTCACTCGGTGTTAGTGGCGAAATTATTACCAGGGACGCTGTGTATGTGATGACGCCTAAAATATGATAGTGCTAAGGATTATTGGGAATGTAACAGTGAATAGCCCCTCGCTGGCTTACAATCTTAGAAGGGATGAAAAGAGTTAAGACTAAAATGGTTAATACTTGTCGCTTATCTTTAAAGATGAAAAGTAGCGTATCGATTGTTTTCTTCCTTTGTTTTGTTGTTTTGTTTTTGTATTTATTTTTCTGAAATTCAGCCACAATGTCAAGCGGTGGAAAAAAGATAAATTCCAGCAAATATACTGCGTTTTGTTTGTTTTTCATTACGGTTTGTATTTTTGTATGTAATAATCATAATAATTATTGTATATATATATACACACTTACGGCAGTTACTTCAAGCACACCAAAGTAAACATTAAATTCATCTTTTTGTTTTTGTTTTTTTTTCCAAATTTTTTTCTTTGTATCGATTAAGATCATTTAACTATAATATTTAATTCCTAAACAAACTAATTTTTTTTTTCATAGAAGACGATTTGTTTTGGGATGGGCTGAGGAAATTTTTTTACGTAGATTGCCTTAGTTTTTTTTTTTTTTGGATTTCAGACGTTTATATATAAATGCACACTTAACTGGTCATTAAATTTCATTTAAGTTTAATTTCTCGAAACCTTTTTTTCCCAAAATTTTTTTTTTAAGGATTTCACGACATTCTTTCCATAGACGGAAACTTGGGGGGGATCAGGGGTCAAAGGGCAAAACTTTTACAATTGTTACTAAAAATCTTTCATATAAGTTTTTGTTTTTTAAATAGTTCGTTAAGAAGTCGATCCCACAATACAAAAATTATTTCTACAATTGAAAATTTTTTAGTTTTTGGTCTTTTTTATTTTTATTTCTCTTTCTCTATTAGTTTAGGCGCAAAACCGGTTTTATATTTCATAAAACCGGTTAGTTAATTAATTAATTTATTAATTAAACTAATCCCAGACATTTTATCCCCTCTCGTTAATTATAAGAATTAAAAAATGAATTAACCCCCAATGATCATAGAGTATAATTTCTCCGATAGATATTAAGTGTGAAATAAATTACACGCGGTATTGTGATTAATTAGTTAAATTTTAACCCCAATTATAATTAAAAATATTTCAGAATTGTTCTTTTACGCAAAAAGAAAACGCGATAAAGAGATTGCGGAATAAATGCTCGAGGAACGAACGGCATTCGCGAAAATTGCACTGGCAAGTAAAGCCACGTGTATGTGATTACTGATTACGGCAGAAGTAAATAGGAGTTCAATGTATAGGCTTCAAAATGAGACAAATTTGTCAAAATCGAACAAAAAATGTCGCAACGCGAAGGTTTACTGTTAAAACTTGATAACTCTCGTTAATAATTGAGCAATTTTGTCGGAATTTGACTCAATTTGTAGCTATTATCGTTTCCTACGCAATTTAACCTCGTAATCCAAGATGTTTTTGGTGGGAAGAATTAAAATTAAAAATTCTTGACTTTCATTTTGTTACCTTTTACATTTAATTCTTGAAAATTGTCTTAAATTTCTCGACGACAAAATATACATCTTAACTAATAGTGTCACGTGACGGAAAACAAAACAAAAATAAGTGTTAGCTGGACCAATCAATCAATCTCTTTCCGAGATGAGGTGGAAAAGGGATGGGATGGGGAGCAGGGTCAGGGGTCAAAGATAGCCTATAATACACATCGCGCGCAAAAAAAAAAAAATAACTCGCCACAATATTAATAATAATAATAAAAATTGATGGTAGGTGGAAAGGTCAAGGGGACAATCTTACGTCATTATAGAAAAAAAAAATAGAGAAAATTAATACCACCTGTTATTAAAAAAAAGCAGAAACGGTGGGATTTCCAAACTGTACAAGCTAATTAATTATAATCTTCGCTTTTCCATTGTTGGGTGACGAGAAAAAGTTTTCTTTGTGTTAATTAAATTTTCTCCGTAATTAATCCATTTAAATAATTTTAAATTTAAACTAATTGTAGACGAAATTAATTCCTCTTTAATTAATCCGCGACAGAACTCATTCCAAACTACGAAACGAGACAAACTAGGATCAAATCGGACAGTAAATAACAAAGTTATCAACTATTTCCTTCAACCTAACTCGTTAAATTAAATTAGGTGATCCAATTGGTCTCATTTCGGGGAAAAAATTTAATTCCGTCCAATTTAAAAACGGGGGTTTGGAATGAAGATTATTTTGTCAAAAAGGGTCCAATGGTCAAGGGGGGGTGGGGAAGAGGGGGTGAAAGGTATAGAAGAATTTCATATATAATTTGAATAAGAGCCCAGTCGAAAAAAAATAAAATAAAATACCACCTTTGGTTTTGGTTTTTCTAAATTTGTATTTTGTTATTTCGTTTCCCTGTTTTGAAATATCCTTGTAATTTGGGGGGAGTTTATTTTTATTTATTTTTTCATCTCAACGAGGGCCATAGAGATACTAAATTGTTCTTTTTTTGAGGATATAATTCAAGGGGGGGATCGATTGAATTTTTACTTTTCTTGCATTGACGAAGAAGAAGAAGGTGGTGGGGTGTTTTTTTTGTTTGTTTGTTTGTTTGTTTTTCGTCTAGTTGTTATTCCAAAAAGGATAGCTCTGTTTGCCGCTGGAAGGACCTTTGGCTTGGCCCATACTCTGTTGAGTTCTTTGGGGGCCGCTATGGGCACCCGCTCCCGCCTGCGGCGAATCCTGAAGGTGATGGTGCAGGTTGATGGAGTGGGGTTGGCCATGCGCCAACAGAGGAATAAAGGGGGTTGGGGCGTAAGGAGTGGACGAATTGCCAATTGGCCCCGCACCCTACAACAACAACGACAACAATCAACCCACCGTTTAGTTTCAGATTAACTAACGTTAGGCCCGCGTAAACAAAATTTTATCTCGCAAAAATTAAAGATGCTTTTGTGGAAATGAACAGCGAAACTTAGAAGCGCAATTGCCAATTTCCCACAGGCAATTTTAGCATAAATATCTAATTGCAAATGCAGCAAGATTGAAACCTAAACAAAACAGCTGTCTTTTATCACCACCAAGCAGGGCCGGATTAAAGGGGGGGCCAAGGGGGCACTGGCCCCCCGGGCGCAAGGCTTGTTGGGGGCGCTTTGATTTAAACTATTCCCCCTTAGCAACATTTACTGTTCCTTTTTTCTCGGCTTAAGGGGGCGCCTACCATCTCGGCCCCCGGGTGCTAAATTGCTTAATCCGGCCCTGCCACCAAGGTTCGCGTGGTACGCGTTCTCGCGTCATATACATACAACTTTTAATCTTAGATAGGGACAAAAATTGCCAAATGGGAAGCTAGAATTTTGCCCCTTCTAAGACAGTAACAGCAAAACGCCGCCGCGATTACTACTACGCAAATTGAACAAATGCAAATTGAATTTTTGCGCATTATGGCAAGGATGAAGAGGGGGGGGAGTAAACCCGCGAGAAATAGGCGGGGGGGTAGTAACTGCGGAATGGGTCAGATTGGATGGGACATCAAAAAAGGGGGGAGGAATAGAGTAATGTCAGTTCTACTATGCAAACGTCATACCATAGAGTAGTGTCGGTAGAGGGGGGAGTAGACTGTGTATCCCTCCCTCTAGACGCGCTTTTGTAAGAAGGGATACTGTACATACGCGCCTGGTAGGGGGGATGAGACTTAGCTAAGAGATAGAAGTGTATGACGTTTGCATACGTAGAACAGACACTATCTCTTAGCTCAGTGTCATCCCCCCTACCAGGCGCGTACAGTATCCCCTCTTACAAAAAGCGCGCCTAGAGGGAGGGATAAACAGTCTACTCCCCGCTCTACCGACACTACACTATAGGTAATTGGTCAAGAAGGACAGTTCCTCCCACATTTTTGGCGTCCCACCCAACCTAAGCCCTACCACAGCGCGCCAAATTCTCTCCCATGTCGTATCCCCCCCCCCCAAATCATCCTTGATTACGGCGCATGGGATGGTTTTTTTTTTTTTTTTTTTAAATTCGTACCTTAGCCAATGGCTGATGCGATTTACTGTAGATTGAGTTTGACAGATCTGGTGTTGTTCCCGTACCTTTCAAATCAACAAAAACCATAAATACTTACATTTAAATACACACACCTTAAAAAGGGGATAGGGCCTAAAATGGCAATGACATACATATCATTATCATTAAGGGGTATAAAATTAAACCAAAATCATCTAAACTTTTAATAATAATAATCAACTAGAGAAGAAAATCAAATAAATCAGGGCAAACGCAATTTGACAAAGGACAAAATTAAACTTAAGTAATTAAAAATAAAGAAAACGAAAACGAAAAAAACCAAAAAGGGGGTGTTGTTGTTTGTATGTATTTCTTATATCTCATTGTTTTTAAATCGTATTGGGAAAGGTTCATTAGTAGAGTAATTAATGAAAGACGGCGGTATCATACCCGAACCGTAAGTATGCGATCCATAGGCTGTCGCTTTTTGATACTGGCTGTTTGAAGAAGCACCGTGGGCGTTGGTCGCTGGAGGAACCTGCTGAAACATGGGAGGGGCGTAGTGAGGGATGCTTCCCGGCATTATACCCTGGGCGGGAAAGTAATAACCGTATCCCGGATGCAATGCTGGCGCCGCGTTCATAAACGTTTGACCGTGAGTCTGAGTGGCATTTTGACCTTGAGATAACGTCGTCGCCACTGATGAAGCCTCGGAATCAGCTCGGCTGAATTTCACATCTAAACCAATACACAAATAAACAACAAACAGGATTTTATTGGGCGTTTTTCTTGAAAATATAGGATTTTATAGGACGTTTTTTCTTGAACATATAGAGCTATTTCAGTGGGGGAAAAATTTCGTCTGCTACGAAAATTGGGCCTGCCTTTGAGTGTAGAGGGCGGCCATTTTGTGAGGGTTTCTCTATGGGCAAATAGCATTGGTGACGTAGCCATTACCCCCTCTGAAATAGCTCTATAGGAAGGACTTTTTTTCTTGAACTTATAGGATTTTATAGGATGTTTTTTCTTGAACTTATAGGATGTTATAGGACCTTTTTTCTTGAACTTATAGGATGTTATAGGACCTTTTTTCTTGAACTTATATGATGTTATAGGACCTTTTTCTTGAACTTATAGGATGTTATAGGACGTTTTTTCTTGAACTTATAGGATGTTATAGGACGTTTTTTCTTGAACTTATAGGATGTTATAGGACGTTTTTTCTTGAACTTATAGGATGTTATAGGACCTTTTTCTTGAAAATATAGGATTTTATAGGACCTTTTTCTTGAAAATAAAGGATTTTATAGGACCTTTTTCTTGAACATATAGGATTTTATAGGACCTTTTTCTTGAACATATAGGATTTTATAGGACCTTTTTCTTGATAATAAAGGATTTTATAAGACGTTTTTCTTGAAAATATAGGATTTTACATGACGTTTTTCTTGAAAATATAGGATTTTATAGGACGTTTTTCTTGAAAATATAGGATTTTATAGGAAGTTTTTTCTTGAAAATATAGGATTTTATAGGAAGTTTTTTCTTAAACATATAGGATTTTATAGGAAGTTTTTTCTTAAACATATAGGATTTTATAGGACGTTTTTTCTATAACATATAGGATTTTATAGGACTTTTTTCTTGAACATATAGGATTTTATAGGACATTTTTCTTGAAAATATAGGATTTAAGGACGTTTTTCATGAAAATATAGGATTTAAGGACGTTTTTCATGAAAATATAGGATTTAAGGACGTTTTTCATGAAAATATAAGATTTAAGGACGTTTTTCTTGAAAAAATAGGATTTTATAGGCCTATTTTCAAAATATAGGAATTATAGGACCCTGCATCAGGGTAGGTTATGTATATGAAGTATTTACCTGTATAAGCTACACTGGCCATACTAGGATCCCGTCCTGTTAAACTGGTGGGCGCTTGATACTGCATATCGTAATAGCCCTAGATTAAAAAACAAAAAAACAAACAACTTGTTGTTAAATTTTCAAAATAAATCCGAGGTGAACTGAAAACTCTCCTGATGAGTTGCGATTGAACTGAAAAATGGGTGTTAAAGACAAAACAAAATGAGCCAAAAACATAAATAAATGCTTCCCTGAAACAAACAAAACAAAAAAAAAAGCTAGAAATGGAAACATAAACAACAACCACTGCTTATACAAATGATCTTTCGGTTAATTAATTATTTATTTTTAATTGCTGGTTACTCGGGGTCTGAACCTAAAAAAAAAAAAAAAAAAACCCAAACAATGCCAGATACTGATGAGGAAAACATTACAACACCAATGAAAAATGGAATCAATTTTGACGGCCATCTTTGCTCCGTGTGACGAAATATTAAAGCTAGCTAAAGACATAATTGTCGTTAAAGAGGAAGGGGGGATGAAACGAGAGGGGGGGAAGAGGTAGACGATGGTTTAATTTAATTAAGATGGTAATATATATATATTATTGTGTTTTGTTGGTGTTTTTGTTTTTTGGCACAGTGTTATGTATCAACGTACCATCCTTGACTGCATCATCTGCATTTCTTCAACACTATATATAGTCGGCTGCAAGCCCTTCAAAAATAAGAAACAACCAGTAAATAAAAAAGAGAAAATTATGAAAAACTGACCACCAGACAGAGAAAATGGACCGCAAATTAAATCGTCAAATAATAAAAAAAAAATAAAAGCGAAGTATAAAAATAACCACGTTGCGGTTATTTCAATAGCAAAGGCTTAGTATTAATTATTTTATTGGCATTAATCCTATTGGCAAAGGCTTAGTATTAATTTTATTGGCATTAATTCTATTGGCAAAGGCTTAGTATTAATTTTATTGGCATTAATTTTATTGGCATTAATTCTATTGGCAAAGGCTTAGTATTAATTTTATTGGCATTAATCCTATTGGCAAAGGCTTAGTATTAATTTTATTGGCATTAATCCTATTGGCAAAGGCTTAGTATTAATTTTATTGGCATTAATCCTATTGGCAAAGGCTTAGTATTAATTTTATTGGCACAGGCTTAGCAAGATCAGTTTTAAAGCGAGATCCAATCAAAATAATAATTATTAGACTCCAAAGCGATTAAGCAAAAAAAAAAAAAAAAAAAAAAATGGGGAATGTTTAGTTTTGATAAAAAGTGTTATTAATCGCGTGTGAGAAGATTGTTCTTTTGTTTTATAAAGAAATGCGGATTTTGCATAAGTATTTTTTAAAAGTTTGATTAAAATTTGGAACTAACGGTACGTGGGTGTTCAAATTCCTAAGTTTGTCCCCCCCCCCTCAATATTTCACGGAATAATTCCCTGGAAAAGACGCATGTCATAGTTGTGGTAGACCACAACCAACTCGATCACGCGCTCAACTTGAGTTCGCGAGCCCATGGGCTATGGGTAGACCACAACCAACTCGATCACGCGCTCAACTTGAGTTCGCGAGCCCATGGGCTATGGGTAGACCACAACCAACTCGATCACGCGCTCAACTTGAGTTCGCAAGCCCATGAGCTATGGATAGACCACAGCCAACTCGGTCACGCGTTCACCTTGAATCCGGGAGCCCATGGGCTATGGATAGACCACAGCCAACTGGACCACGCGCTTAGCTTGAGTTCGCGAGCCCATGGGCTATGGATAGACCACAGCCAACTCGACCTTGCGATCAGCTTGAGTCCGCGAGCCCATGGGCTATGGATAGACCACAGCCAACTGGACCACGCGCTTAGCTTGAGTTCGCGAACCATGGGCTATGGATAGACCACAGCCAACTCCATCAAGCGCTTAGCTTGAGTTCGCGAGTCCATAGGCTATGGATAGACCACAACCAACTCCATCACGCGCTCAACTTGAGTTCGCGAGCCCATGGGCTATGGATAGACCACAGCCAACTCGGTCACGCGTTCACCTTGAATCCGGGAGCCCATGGGCTATGGATAGACCACAGCCAACTGGACCACGCGCTTAGCTTGAGTTCGCGAACCATGGGCTATGGATAGACCACAGCAAAATCTAACACGCGCGAGTCCATGGGCTATAGGTTGACTTAAGTCTTATTAATGCCCCGTCCCCTCCCCCATTATTGTTGGATAAAGGAATGGGAGACTTACGTAAAATGGCATTCCAGCTGCCTGGCTCATAATGTAGGGATGATGACTCATCATGGTGGGCGTGGCCGCCGCTGCCGGTACTCCTGGCGGAATATTCGCTTGAGGCTTTCCTGCTGTAAAACACCAGTTAGTTCCATCAACAATCCGGGAGAGCTAGCTAACGTGTCCCCAAAAGGAAGACGCGAGACCCAATGAAGATGATTACTTACTCGCTGGGACAGAATTCTTTAGCACCGAAGTTGTGATGGTTGATGAGGATGTAGCTACTAGACCACCCAGGGCCGATGATCCTCCCAAATTTGATCCTCCTAAGCTTCCAACTTGATTCGAGGCGCCACTGTTGCTAGATAAACTTCCACCACTCGAGTTATCATAGGACAGCTGCAAAAACAAATAGGCCTTATTGAAATGACTATTGGGGATACTCCGGTACTCTAATCCACTAGCACCATTTTTACGCTATTGTAGGACGAAATTAGAGATTCTATGGGTAGTCTAATCCGCTAGCACCACTTGCCTTAGCACCATTTCCATGCCATTGTAGGGCGAAACCTACCTGTGAATTTTGTTGCTGATCAACGTGATTCATGGAACTGTTTAACTTTGAAGAGTTATTTGACAAAGAATGAGAGGCGCTGTTTGCGTAACCTTGCTGTTGGGTCGGATACGTATAGGAGGCGCTGTATCCACCACCACCACCACCACTCTGTTGAGGTTGATAGCCCGTCGTTTGAGCGGATCCCGCGTTGTACGCAGTTGACTGTTGCATGCCATAGCTATTTGCCGAGGCATTATGAGCATTGCTCATGTAACTGTTCTGAGACTGATTGGCTACATTGGATAAATTATCCATTTGCGTCAAGGAACTACTTTGGTGCGAGTAGTTATTCGAATTTGAACTCAGGCTTGACGACCCTAACAAGGACTTCTGACCAGAGTATGGTCCTGTCAAAAAGCATCAACATTAGATCTACTACAACTCCTTGATGATGATAATAATAATAGGATAATTACCATCAACTGTAGTAGATTGAGAGGATCTTTGTGATCCGTAAGAAGGTCCCGACACACTCTTCCTCTCACTTTGTTGAGAGGACATCATCATTGTATCCGGCGCCGAAACCTTTTGCGCCGATCCACTAATACTTGTAGAGTTTTGCGCGAGATCTTTGTTAACGGTGGAAACTGAGGAGCTTAGACCATAGGCGGAACTTGAATCTTTCCCCAATGTCGACGAAGAATTCAACGTGATGGGAATGGAAGATGAGATAGCGACGCTGTTGGGGTGTCCCCCCGCCCCGACAGACATCTGTTTGCTCATGATATTTGTACTATCTTGGAAGCCACCGACAGAGTCGGGTAGCCCCGAAAAATCAATGCCACTCAGTGACGAATCAGTCCCAAATTCTAAAGCTCCAAACTGAACATCTAAGTTGGAAATGCCATCATCAGGCATTTCAACCGCGGACTCGGGAATCTAAAATGATTAAGTGGTCAGTTTGAAACATTATTAGGCCAATAACTTAATTATACCTTGGATGGGGGTGGTATTCTAGGTCTTTGCGCCTTGGGTCTCTGTGCCAAAGCTTGGTTGTTCTTGGCCATGGCCACCGCGTTGGCTTGTTGTTGCATGTGTTGCAGGGTGGAGGCGGCAGCGTTGGAGGAGAGATCCATGGCTTGTTGTTGATTCCCACTCGAAAAGACGGAAGAGTAGGCGCTATTTGTCGTTCCATGATGTGACGAATTACTGTTCATACCACTAGGAATCTGAGAAGACAAATGTACTTGAAACCAACCATGCATGAATGAGTGAACAAGGAAGTGATGATATCTTACTCCAACCGCGGCTTTAATACTCTCAGCTGCCTGTTGAGCATAGGGGCTTAAACTGAATTGGTTTTGTCCCAATTGGGATGCTTGGGACACTTGCGTTTGCGCCATGGGGGAGACTCCGTTGGACTGAATGGAATTCTTGGCGGCGGAAACCATATCGGAGGATGGAGTTCCTTGTTGCTTTTGTAGCAATGAGACTAAATCGAGACTCTGGGTCAGTCCACTAGCGGAAGGCGAATCTTCGTTCTTTTGTAGGCTCGACTGTACACTGGTGCTTGGTGTGAATACTTTTGTTTCTGTTAACTGCTCGCGACCATTCGTTTCAATTATAACATTGACTATCTTGAAGTTATTGAATAAAAAGATGGTTTGAAGTTATATATTTACACTTTCAGTCCAGTCTTCTTCACTCCAGTCCTCACTGTTGGCTATCTCTGACCAATTTCCTAAATTGAAACCTGATTCTCGTTATCCGCGGTATATTCATTGCAACAACCCAATAATAGGCCTCTACCCTCACAATATTAAGCAAAGCTATGAAATAGTTCAATGGAACAACACAAAATACAATGCGTTGCAATGGGAAGTTGTAGGCGTGAAACGAACACTTCACTCATCTAAGTGATAAGTATGCTATAAAAATAATGTTGATGAATACCTGTGGTTCCCGGTTGGTTGTGAGCGGGAGCTTTTGATCTGGGAGCATTGTCCGAGGCTTGTTCAGCAGTGCTGTTTGTCCACGTGTCCATGGATTGAGGGAAGCCATCAGAAGAGAGACCCCTATTCTGGAAAGTGCGAACTCGCCCTCCTCCACCACCACCACCTCCTTCACGGTTGCCTCCTCGACTGCCGTCGCCTCCGCGATTACCGCGACCTCGTCCTAACCACAATTATTAATAAAGTCCCCTTTACACTTAGAATGCAAAGTGTGATTTTCTTACTTCCTCCTCCTCTAGGTCTACCATCATCTTTGCCATCGGCATTTCTTTCTCTTCGACTTTCTTCCAAATTTCTCTCATTCTTTTCATTTTCTTTGTTTCTCCAATTGCCTCCTCTTCCCCTGTTGAGGCGCGGGGGTCCTCTGTTGCGGAAGTCCTCCCTTCCCGACTTTCCACCTTCTCCCCCTCTCTCTCCTCTGTTCCTCTCTTGAGGGCGATCTCCCCTGTTTCTCTCTCCCTTCTCTGTTCTGTTCTCTTTGTTGTTGGCTGATGTTGAGCCCTTTCCTCCTTCTCCAGACACTGCCTCACTCTGCTTCTGAGATTGACGGTTCTTCTTCTTTTTACCAGACAACTCCCATTCACCCTAAAAAACACACAGGACTCAATAGGATCAATGTCAGTTCCTTCATTAATTCACAAATCCAGTCTTACTTCATTCTGCGTTCCTTCTAGGAGCATGATGACGGCCCTCTCAGGGTCATTATCACAATCATGCAAGGCAATGATGGCTGTATCATTACTTTTGCCTGTCAGTTCGCTAACTTGATCAATTTTCTTTTGCAAATCTGGATCGTCCGATTTGTTAGCGTCATTGATTATCTGCGCTATTCTGATCTGTTCAGCTGTTGCCTAATTCATACATAAATCCAAACACACTTTTGTTACACACTAACCATCTAAAGTCAATCAGGGAGATGGGGATCAGTACCTGGACTTTGGGATTCAATCCGTCAGGAGCTTTGGGCCACTCTGTTGTGTTTTTGTGGGGTGTGTTCTGATTTTTATTTCCTCTGTCTTTTGAAGCCCTCCCCATATTCTGCGAACTCATCATATACAGTATATACAAAACAGAGGTATGTACAAAAGCTGAAATATATCAATACCAAAACATTCAAAGATCCACTAGTTTAAATTCGTTACAATATAAACCAACAACAATATATTAATCAAACCAACTCAGCCACAGTTAATGCGCTACACGTGTCTCAATAAGTGTAAGGTTAATAAGCATTCAATATCATATAAACATTGGTCTAAAATAACACCTATGTTGACTAAAATTATACGCTCAATCTTTATAAAAATGTTGCTAAATTAAATTTAAATAATAACGCGTAGGCAATGATTACCAATCAATGATTGAGTGTCTTAATAAGAGCTATCTTAAGTTCTTATTAACAAAGTAAATCAGCCAAGGCTTAACCTCATAATGGCGCAAACTGTCTTTTAACACAGGTAAATCGGCGATATGTTTCAATTTATTTCGATTGGAATACCTACTTTCTTTGTACGTTTAATCAAATTTGTAATTAATAGTTTTAATTAAGTAAGGAAAGCTTTTCGGGCTTTTAGAAACGAGGCTTAGCGTGACATTGTGACAAAGGGCCCACGGTTACTGAACTGCTGAATGGAGCGCGCCTTTCCTAGGGACGCGTGCACAGCGCATTATAGAACTAAAATTAACCCCTCGTTCCTTTAAAAAGCGACACTACTTAAATATATTAATTGTTTTTCATTCATTAATAATTATAAGATAAAAAAATTGAAAAAAAAACTTACAGCAAAAACGTCGTGAAAAAGAATTCTCACATTAATGGCCTTTAGATCGGTACGTTCGCGAGTTAACTCACAAAGAATGTCACGTGACTACACCGTCACGATGACGCCAACCCCAACATCCAATCAGAAGAGAAGACTTACTGGGAGGGAATTTCCAATGAAAAAAATGTGTCTGCTTCCGGAATTGGACATACAAACTTAATTTTAAGCTTATTTTCCATTTATTTTAAATAAATTCATTCGAAATTACCATTTTAATACCTACATCAAACCTAATTAAAAAAAGATATCCCGTTTCTAGTTGGTGGACTGCAAATAAAGTTAAAGTAACGCTAGGCCTAATTCGATTTACATGTTCACACATCCGTCACACTGTTGACCTTGTGAACAACACATTCAAATAAATAAATAAATAAATAAATGTTGTATATAGTAATGAACCTTTATTGAACACTATGGTTTCATTTATGTACAGTTGCTGTGAAAAATTTTAATAAAAGTTGTTTCAAAATTAAATTCCTATTCCTAATCTAAATTAATGACTTCGTGTGAAGAAGTAGCGCCACATTGCTCGTCTAATTTGGGACTTTTGGCGGTGGTGGATAATTGAATAGGGCTAGTTCTCTTGATGAACTTTAAGATGGAAGGGGTTGATTTAGCCGTTTTTGGGCAATCCAACATGCCTTTCTCCAATGATGACGGGCTGATTCTCGCGTTAGGCTTAACGAAATTCAATAAACTAGGGGTGTTTGTAGGCGAGAGGCTTTTAGTTTCCTGACAGTTACTTTCCTTTTTGACAACTTCAGTTTCAGTTTTTTTGACAACAGTTGTTGGAACGATTCTTCGAGGAGCTTTAGGAACCAAAAGTGTATTTGTGTTGGAAAGAACCGCTTTCGTTTCATTTGGCAAAGTTGAAGGATCTAATCGATCCAAATTCAACTTGATAGATTTCTTTTTGTTATCCGGAGTTAGGGTTAACTTTGGGGTAATGACCTTGGCGAATTTTAAGATGGAAGGTGTAGTAGAGATATTGGTGGAATTTGTCTGAGGTTTCTCTTCGAGAATCTTTTTAGCAGCAACTTGTAAAGGTTCTTGTTCTTTCGATTCTTTTTTCGTGACGTAATTCCACTGATTTGGAATGGGTAGATCTTGACAATCATGTTCCTTCCTAATTTCTTCACGAACCCACCAACAAATTCGATTCAAATTGGGGTCGGGTGACCTCATCCACAACGCCATTTTGTTGAAGGTTATTTCCAATTGACGTTTTGATATTTTAGTCTGAGGCGAAGACTCTCCTTCCTTCTTTGGAACCAGTGGGGAAGGTTGTTCTTGGAGATGGGTGGACCCTTCTTCAACTTTACCTTCTTGGCGGGTTTTTTGAAGCCAAAATTCTTGGAATTCATTCAAGAGAAAGTTACGACCGTTTATGTTGCCATGAATCAACTTAATGAAATCAGTCATGGCTTAAAAAAAATAAAGAGATTTCAAGTTATGTTTTTAACTTCCCGAGTGTCATTAACTCGTTACCTTCTTGAGGGAACTTCTTCCATATCTTTTTCTTTCCTTCTGTGGTATGAGATGAGCTGGCATTAGGCGTTATCGTTAATCCATCTTCATTATTAGAGACATCGATTGAAGTAACAATAGGTATTGAAACAAGAATGACTGCTGAGTAGGCGCTCAGTTTTTGGTTCAAAACTTTCTCTCTGGGGTCGTCTTCAGCCATCCACAAACATCCGGTGATTCTGGGTTTCATTTCTGAGCATTTCTTTTTCAGTTCCTCTTGAAATTCCAACTGACGCATTTTTAAACGTTTCTGCAAATGTTCCGGACTGTCTCCCTAATCGCGAATAACACAAAAAGCGCGGCATTAAATAAAATAATCTTCCAAGGATGATGATGATTTAATGTACCATTTCATCATCTTTCTCTTCATCAGCGGATAAATAACCATGTGGGACAAAGAACTCATTGTCAACTTCATAATCATCTTCACTCTCTTTCTCGTCCTGCAAAGAAACAATCAATTAGTTTCCTTCCACTTTGGCGTCATAGTTTTATAATCTATGTCCTACATCAGAGCCTGACAAGCTTTCACCGGGTCCTCCTTCTTCCCATTCTTCATCACTGTCAACTTCGTAATCGAAAAACGCCTACCAATAATGAACAATCAAATAAAGTTTAAGTCCTTCTTGTACAGTGCCATTGAATTACTAACAGTATCTTGAGCAAATGGATTCCTTCCTTTGATGGTTGAGCCCTTTTTCATCCAAGTTCCATAGTAAGGCGGACGGACATTCTCGCTAAATTGCAATAATTTTGCTCTGTGCTTTTCCTTGGTTTGTTCAGGAAGATTATCATCAAGGATGATC